>NW_026925455.1:0-26167 GCF_032062105.1 Saccostrea cuccullata | reverse complement strand
CTTCTTAAACCTTTTACTGGGTTTAATCTGATAAAGTGTGTTTCTAGTCTGTTATTGTCTAGGTCCAGTGTCACGAAATAATGGGGTTTATCCAATATGGATAAACCTGGTTATTTCATGCAGCTTCAATTTATACATACAAAGATAGATAACTCTTAGTTTCTTAACGTTGAACTTCGTAAAACATCGTGCTCGGTGCTCAAACAATTCTTGATATCTCTTGTATGGGCATGTCTTCTAGAATATTCCTTTTTAATATGTAATTTGAAGGAAGCAGACGCAAAAAAAAAAATTAAAACCCACCCTCCCTCCCTCCCCTTAATTTTATATTTTATTCCCCTTTAGCACCTCTAATATTTTTCTGATACATTTTCATTACAACTGTTTTTTTTTTTGGTTGTTTCTTCGTTTTCTTTTAATTTCTCGTTTCAGCGTCATGGCATGGATCGAATCCCAAATAGGATCCACCAGCTTGATGATGTGCTTTGCGGACCTTCAATGTTGATGTGCTTTCCGAACCTTCAATGTTGATGTGCTTTGCAGACCTTCAATGTTTCATTTCCGTGTGGCTATTGACTTTGTTGTGTCACGAAATAACTGTAACGGTCTGAACAAAATCTTTAAAAAGTTGGAATGTCAAAGAAAAACATAGGCGCTTCAGACCTGCTTATCCTGTGAAAGCCAGTTTAGTGATGAAAGAAACTAAAAGCTTAACACAGGACATTTAACAATGAGAACAGATATTGCTAAATATCTAAAAAAAAAAAAAAGAGGATATAATGAGTGGGCATTGGATTATATTTATACTGTGTAAACTGTATAGAGATAGAACATATATTATTTGTAAATTCTTGTCGCTATTTTTTGACGTTACATTGCACTTAAGTGAGCTCTGAGGGTACAAAACATGTAAATATTTATAAATAAGTAAATTAATTTTTGTCAATTCGAATGAAATGTAACTTGACACATCAACAAAACAAATATTTTTTAAATAATATATATGTTACAGTAAATATGTGTAACAAGGAATTTCATTTTCCTAAATTTTAGGAAATACATGAAATTCCTATTCTGCTTAGGATAACGCGCCTCGGGTTGTCTAATATCTGACATAATGGACAGTTTGAGGCTTATAACCATTGCTTAAAATTCGGACATTTTTCATAAATGTTATAATAAAAAGTATGTAAAAACTATTTCAAATACATTTCTCTGATGCTAAATGATCTAAATTCATAGTTTCTTTAGAAATATTTTTGAAATGTGAATATTAGAAACTTCATTTTACATAAAAAGTACAATAAAGGAATCAAAAATTAATGCATAACGTCAGCTTTGTAGAAACAATTCTTATCAAATGCTGCTTTAAAAAAAGAATTTTAGTATTTGTATATTTACTGAATGTTTTAAAGGATATGGATATATTATTCATCCTGCTTTGTTCAGTAAAAATGTGTAAAATTGGCCAAAATTTTCAGTAAATACACGAATTTCCTAGCTATTCAGCAATTATATATATTTCCTAAAACAGCCAGTAAATACATTTATTATATACCTAACGTGTATCACTCAGTTTTACTGTTAATTTTGCGCTATCACGTTTGATCCGAAGAGCCGTATCACGTCTCGCTGACAGGCGCAAAATCAGATCAAATTCGACGCTTCGCGTCTCGTTATATCTGATGATCCGCGCCTGTCAACTCGACGTGATACGACCCTTCGGATCAAGTTGCTGTTATTTAAGGAATCACTGTCTAGTTTTGAGAGTATGCCAGGGCATCAACAATTGTGGGAAACATGGGATAATTTCATAACGGGCGAAGCCCGTTATGCTAAAATTATCCCATGTTTCCCACTATTGTTGATGTCCCTGGCATACTCTCAAAACTAGACAGTGATTCCTTATATTTCCATTTCATTGTGAAATAAAATTGTAGATTTAGACTTTAAAAATGTAGACATAGAATTAAATCACACGAGGACCTCCATGCTAGTTTCAATAGTCCTTGCCCACTGACGTCAAACACAAAGGCAGTCGCACGAGATTTACATGCATATTTCGCCTCCTTAGCATCAGACACAGAGACAGATGTGCACGAGATTTGCATGCATGTTAGGCCTCCTTAGCTCCTGACCTATCGACCTGTCTAATTTACATTCCGGCAGAATTATCAAGAAATAAACTCCGACAACTTTCAAAGAGTTATCACAGAGAAAAAAAATTAGAAATGGAAATATAATAATATATATGTATTTACTGAATGGTTTAGGAAATAACTGAAATTCCTGATTTCACTTATTTACTGTAACATATATATAAGTGCTTATTCTAAACTTCTACTGAGATCATCCACGAATTTTTCGAACAACCCTCTTACATAAAATATGTTTGTATTAGATAAAAGCATTTCGGAGTAGATAGTATAAGCCAAAATAAATTTTCCAAAAATAAACATGTCTAAATAGTAAATATTGAATTGAGATCTACTTGGACGGACACGCATAAAATAAAAGGAATACAAAAAAAAATACATGTGCTGTGTTTTTCTACAAAGCCTACTTTGAAATTGATTTGAATACCACTTTCGTGTATACTCATGCGTAGAAATAAACACAGAAAAACGTGCGTTTACGTGACGTCACAAAGAGGCTGCAGCGACGTTAGTAAAAATGCAAAGATATAAGGCGGCGGGAATTTCAAATATTGAATATGTATGTTTTAGTTGCTTCCGAACATGTAAATTGTAAATATAAGAGTATATATAGCCCGTTTCATGACATATATGTATACTTGAGAACTCGTCATCAATAAATTATCGATAATTTTAAACAGATTTTCTCTAATTTTTACTGTCCTAACAAAGGAAATAATACAAATATCTTTTGATTGTGACGCAAATTGTGTCTTGTGAAATTATTTACACATAGATATGTATGTATAATTCCTATATATAAAACCATAAATATGTTTCTTTAAAGCATCGTTAAACACACTTTGTATATAGCAAAAGAAATCTAACAAAATACTGTTTAATTAAAAATCAATTCTTTTAATAAAGCAATGCTTAATTTTCAGCAAAAAAACCATACAATATGTGTTTTATGGTTAAATTGAATTGAAAAAAAAAAATATATTTTTGTTTTGAATTAATCATTTTAAAAAAATGACAAAAATCAATGAAGAACAGTAAACTTGTCTCACAAAGTTCCATTAAGGATATTAATTTGTTCCTTTATTCAACAAATTCCTGCAGAAATTACCAGTTTTAGTTTTTACAAATAGCATTTTTCGATGACGCAGGCGTACCACTGAACCCTCTCGCACTCTCGACTATTCCTCTGACGAATTCCACTTGCGTCTCTACCGCCGCCTCTTCGTTACCACATATTGCCTCTACGGCAGATCGAGCTTGGGAGACGATTGGACATCGCTTGGAAAATTCTTCCTGTGTTCTCCGGGCTCCCTCAACATCGCCACCAAGAGCTTGACATAGGGACTTATACTGAGAAACTACTGGCACGGAGTTTTCGTTTCCCATTTTTTTCCCTTCAAAGAATTAGTAAATACGTTTTTGAAGCCTTAAATTCTAAGTAATGTTATAATTAGGAACTTCAATTTTTTTTTAAGAAAAGAAATAAATATTTAATTGAACAAACACCACTGACTAAACATCAGACTAATTATTTTGAAAAACTTCTTACCTTCCCGTAAAAAAATTCTCTTGAAATGTTTTAGTCCTGTTGACGGTTCCGTTTTGTTTTTATACTGAATTTTATATTAAGTACTGATGAGACCGTACAAGGAACTTACACTATTTATATGTATTAAGATAATTGTTTATCTTTTCCCGTTAAAACTTGAAATCGAAAATAGATTTTGGAAAACATTACGCCGACATTTCAGTAAACCCTCTTATCTTCAAGTTGCATATTTTTATTGAATAACCGGCTTATTTTTTTAACTTAGAATTCTTTTTCTTCTGGTATCATAGCATTCAATGTATCTTTTTTAGAAAAAAAAATATAATGCAAGAAAAAAGATTCCTGCAAGCAAGGATGGAAACGGGGGATCCCCAGTTTGAAAGTTGAAATTAAACATCTTAAACATGTTTTAAACATATTTTATCGGTATGATGGCAAAATCAGAGATGAACACTTGTTCTTATTTCAAAGAAATATATTTCCTCGGAGAACGATCTAATGTTTTTTACTTGTTTCTTTCTCCTTTTGCGATAATATTATTGAATTCGGTAGAAGGGCTTTGGACAGGCTGGAAGTTTGCATTATGTGTAAGGTAGATCCTATGTAAACTACGGAGTGGGACAACGTCAAGTAACTACAAAGTACATATAAGCCTTTTGCGACCCCCTTAAAGGAACTGAAAAAATAAGCAGAGAACCATGGTAAGATATATAACAAAATACGATATCAACACACCTGTTCTATCCTCTCATTGCTTAAAATACTATAGAAAAAATTTCGTGATTTTAGCTTATCTGTGTGAGCTTGGTCACAAAGCTAAATTGGTAAAATTGTTGTGTCATCCATATCAAATATATGACAGGAAAAAGAAGTGATTTAATAATTTTATAGCGAATATCCTTCTTTTTTTGGGGGGGTATATTAGAGGATATGTACTGTACTCTGATTTTAAAAAAAGAAAGCTGGGTGAGGGTCCAAGGATACTCTGCCAACCCTCTTCGATAGTGGTGATCTAACTGTCGATGTCCCTCTTTTGCAAAAATTATTGAATTTGTTTCAGCCTTTCTCATCATAATATATGGTATATAAGCTTTCAGTGAATCCAGACATAATCGCAAGCCAAGGGTTTTCGGAACATCCTGTGTGCCTTTTTTAAGAGGTTCCTGCCTTGGGAAAATTGAGTGAAGTGAAGAAGTATTGAAGATTTTATAAATCTCCAGTGGGATATTGCATTTTGAATGTTGATAAGTTGACTAAATATATGACATCGTAGGGTAATGGTCTAAATTAAAACTCTCTCTTTCTTCAATATACAAAGTTAAAACACCACAGGTGCAGAGCCCCTACGCTTTTGATCTTATTTGTGGAGATTATCACCTGATAGCAGCTTCATGAAAACAAAATTTGAAGCTTAAAAAAAATCAAATATGCATTTTTTTTTATTTTCAAGACGAAACACATTTTGACTTCAATTTTTAAAATTTTACAAAAGTACATCGACATCATAAAACACATATTATGAGGAAGGAAACATTGTACAGAACAGTAACCTAGATAATGCAGCGAATGATCATTTAAAGACGTGTTTCCTACAATATACAATAAGAGATAAGTAGAAAAGAAGGAAAAAGAGAAATTTTGAAAACTGTATTTGGAAAAAAATGTGGGTCATATATATTGAGCTTAAAAATTATATATATCAATGTATATAAAAGACAATCAACTTTTTATGGTTTTCACTGTATAATTTTCTCTTATAGATTGTACAGAATGAGTAAATGACCCTATATTTTAAATCATGTTAGCAGACAATTTAAAAAAAAATCATGCAGTAAGGTTTAAAGCAGACCCCCACTCCCCGTAAAAACTTAAAGAGAAAATCAATTATCAATAATTGTTTATTGTAAAATCTGCTACAGTATGTAATGAATATTGTTCTTGGAATGCTCTTAATCAATTTCCGTCAATGATAAAAGTGGCAAACATTTCAATTTTACTGACGCTAGGCATATTTAAAATTACGAAAAGGGGGCGAAGCCTGCTATCTACATGAAAACTAAACTATGGTATAATACAAAATATACACAATACAACAATTCTTTAGAATACCTCAAAATGAAGTGTTTTTTTTTTTCATATGAGTAACCTGTAGGAAAAAATCAAACTACATCAAAACTCACTACAGTATGTTGTTTTGTCGTTAGTTGAAACACACATAACAAGTTATAAACAAGTCACTGATCGCAATCCACTTGTCGATGTGTCGTCATTTCATATAACGGGACGCAGTTTGTATGTAGTTAGAGGGAGATCAAGTAATATTTTTTCAGCATAAATTTATTTTTTAATTAAATAAGGTATTATTTACAAATATTCTATGGGCCATTAACTAGGATTCAATACATTCTTCACAATTTTATTAATATATTTTCTGTATATTTCGTATGTTATTGATACTGTCGTATATTTTATGTAAGTACATCGTAGGGTAATGTGGGGGTCTTACATGTAATAAATCGTTCTAGTGAAAGGGCATACACTCAACTAATCCTAATGATCTGTTACAAATCAAGTCCAGAAGTATTACGGTATAAAAAAAATCTGCCATCGTGATGAAATCGTGAAAATAATTTAATTACATCAATATCTCATACCATTGACTAGTACAAAATACATCATTCTGTCAAAAAATTATGATTTTATCAATGAAATTTCAAAATATGGATAGGATCGCAGCACTTTTCAAAAACTACAATTCGTTTTGAAAATATTTATAAAATTATCTTAGAATTTTAACTTGGTATATACCCTTCTGCTTTTCAAGCGGGGATATATAGAGGATATTCAATGTTTTGTAGTTGAATATGGAATTTATTTCACGAGTGGGACAGGATTTTTTTATATTTTCACGTTATGCCCTTGCATTAGTGAAATGTATAGATGACCTCAATACTGCGAGTAATTTGCCATTTTTTTTAATGACTGGTTAATACTGTAAATAGGCCGAATATTTGATACAAAAGACCGTATTTAGAACCAAAGAAAAAATAACAACTGAAATACATTGATTAAACAAATGATAAAATTTGAAATATATAATATAAATATCATGTGTAATAAATATAATATAATATAAAACATGAAGATAACAAATAGAGATTTCAATCTCTAAAATCTATTGGAACAAAATATTTTAAAAGCAGATCAATTATAAAGCTCTAATACATCTAAAATATCAAACTCATCAGTTCTAAGGAAATATCCTTATATACAATACACGTATAATGAACAATTCCGCTATATTTTTTTTTTACCTAGACATAATATTTCCAACTGAAAGATACAAATAAGGAACAAGGAACTTGTTCTTTCTCTTCATGCTCGATTACACAAAAACTTTTCCACGCAAAAATGTCAGTAACTTTAAAACATTATGTTTGTACAATTTTAGAGGTACTTTTCAAAGACCTGATTTTGAATTGCTCCTTTGATGTTCCAACTTTATTTATTGCTTGAATAATTATCTGTTCATTTTGAAATAAAAAAGACATCTGATCACATTAAGACAAAATTAATATAAAAACTTGATATAAACAAAAGAAAGACACTCATTTCAGACGAATATGTTTGTACCATTTCATAATAACGTAACTCCGAAAGGAAAATATTAAAAGATATCCAAATAAAAAATAAAAAAAAGTTTTGTCTATTCCTCAAAAAATTCCTTTGAACTTCTAAATTAGAATTTGGATTATAATATTGTACAATTACATATGTTTTTTTTTATAATTTCATTTAATGAAAGATCAGAAATCCATATTTTTTCATTGAACGAGTTCCAAGTATCACATTAATCTGAAAGTTATCAGCACATTTTCAATTATTCTGACACTTTTGGCAGTACGTTTCAGTTTTTCAGCAATATATTTTTCGTTTGGTGATAGGATAGTAAATAATTGAATACACGTGGTTTCAATGAAATTTACGCAGGACGATCTATGTAAACAGATTTCAGGTGATGATTTCAGGTTACAGTTTTTTAAGCATTTTCCGGTATTTTGGTGGACAGTTAATGAATAGAACTTGGCTTATTTCATCCAACCCGTTTTTTGCAGCCAGGCTTATGGGTGTTTCATCATGTGCACTATGGCTAAAAATATCTGCGCCTTCTTTCACTAATAACTTAACCGTCTTTATATCGTTTTGAGAGCAAGCTATATGAAGCGGTGTCTGGCCAATCTCATCAACTGCATTAACATTTGCACCATGAAGAATTAAGCTCTCTGCAACCTGACTTAACCTCCTTTCTATTGCAACATGTAATGGTGTCTTTGCACTGAGATTAGCAGATAAAGACTTATCAAAAAGTAACTCAATTTTTTTTATTGGACAACTCTTCAAAAGATACTGAACAGTTTCTTCTGATCCTTTTCGGAGAGCGGCAGCTAGTGGAAGTTGTGGGGATAAATGTAATTTTTCAATATTACATTTCTCCAATAATGATTTAAACTTTTGATAGGGAGTTGTATACATGAAATCGTGTAATATTTCAACAGAGCCCTTCGTGATACTTATGAGCAGAGGTGTTTCGTTGTTTGAATTGTACATTTCTACCTCTGCTCCCTGTTTTAAAAGAATTCGGACGATATTTTTGAAATTGCTAGCGCAGGCAACATGTAATGGAGTGTCGCCATTTTCATCTCTAGCATTTATATTGGCACCACGAATAATTAATTTTTCAACATGTTCATTATAATCATGTTCCACTGCAATATGTAAAGGTGTTTTGCCTTTGTAAAACGTACTCGTGACGTCACATTTCTCCAACAACAATTTCATGTTTTCAGTAGAGCAGTTTTCCAAAAGGTATTTGACTATCTCCTCGAATCTTAGTCTAGCAGCAACACATATTGGGGATTCATTACTCAGTTCAGACATGATAATGTGCGCATTGGCTTTTACAAGTAATTTGACAGACTTCATATCATTAAGTGAGCAAGCAATATGCAGCGGTGTTTCATTTCTTTCATCTACAGCGTTCACGTTACACCCATAATCTACCAAGCTTTCAACAACGCTAATAAATCCCCCTTTTACTGCAAGATGTAAAGGGGTTGATTTGGAAGAAAAGTCGTTGTTTTCTAACAATAATTCAAAATTTTCAATAGGACAAATGCTTAAAAGATATTGCATCACTCCATCAAATCCACATAGTGTCGGGTGTATTTGAGAAAATTGCACATTTTTGAAACAACATTTTTGAAGCAAAAATTTGAATTTCTGAAAAGGACATGTTAACATAAAGCACATCAGAATATCCTGAAAACCATTATTCAAAGCAATAGATACAGGTGATTCGTTTTTTGAATTGAGCATTTCTATATTAGCCCCTTCTTTTATCATCACTTTCACGATATTTTGGTTGTTTGTTGAACAGGCAATGTGCAATGGAGTTTGTTTCTCAGCATCTGTGGCATTTTTGTCAGAACCACGATGGATTAATAATTCAACATCTTCAAAAAATCCATATTCTACTGCGAGATGTAACGAGGTCTTGCCATCAACAATAACACTTCCAATGTCACATATCTTCAAAAAATTTCTCAAATTTCTGGACGAAAATTTTTTGAGGAGAAGTCGCAAAATTCCGTCAGTATCATAGGATGAAGCAGAGTGTATAGAAACATGATCATGTACAATCGGTTTATTAGCATTTTCTGTGTTGCAACCGTTAATTGCTGATTTAAACTCTTGAAGAGGAATTTCAAGTAGTAGGTTTAGCAAAAGGTCCTCAAAACCGTTCATTACAGCAATTTGTAAAGGTAGCATTTCACTGTTGTTGAGCATGTTGAAGTTTGCACCTTTCTTTGCAAGCAATTTTACAATTTTTACATTGTTTTTTGAACAGGCTATATGCAAAGGTGTCTCCTTCATTTTGTCAGTGGAATTGACATCAGCATCACGACGAACTAAGTTTTCAGTTATGTCATTAAATTCATGTTCTATTGCTAGATGTAAAGGTGATTTTCCATCGTGACATGTTGATGAATGGTCGCATTTCTTTAAAAGTAATTTGAAGATATCTTTATTTGTTGATTTACTTGCAAAATAAAAAGGACAAACACATTCATTATTGCCTGTCACTAGAGCACGGTTTTGAAGCAGATATTTGACTATTTTATCTGACCCACTTTTAAGAGCAACGAATAATGGAAGTTCGTCTCTTTTGTTGCATTTTTCAATGAGTGCACCCCTTTCCACTAGAAGTTTTACAATTTCATATGCACTGAGTGAACACGCAAGAGTTAATGGAGTATGATCCGAATGATAGGGTGTATTAATACCTTCTTTAATTTCAAGTTTCGATAAAATTGATAATGTGAATTCAAACATATTTTTCTCTGTACTATATATAGAGAGCCAGAAAAGTCGTTTATGGTCTATCAGTGGGCCAGAAATCCATGAAGGTAATTTCTTTGACTTTTGTAGAAAAGCATTGACAAATGGTAGATGTCCGTTTAAAATAATCCAGTCAATAAGTTTTATTTTATCCTCATACATGCATATTGTGGCAACATTTCTTCTCCCAGTGTAATTCCCCATTATAAATTCTTGCTTTTCTAAATATGAACTTCCTCTTTTCTGCTTTTGCTCCTCCAATGTTGATTTTTCTTGCAATGTTTGGAATGGTTTTGAAAATAACTCAACAATGGTTTTCTTACCAATGGTTGTAAAGAACAACGTTACAAACTCAAGGACTCTCCAACACTTGTTAGAAAATATGGAATTCATAGTGCCTATTTGCACATTTAATCTGACATTGGCTTCCAGAGCAAGAAATAATCTTTGGGCCAATATTTCAAAATTTTGGGGAAGAATTCTTATCCCCATCTCTGTGCTGGCATCTTTACTTTTTTCAAGGTAAGTATTATTGGCTAAAAACTCTATGTTTAAATGCTGAAGAATCAATGCTTGGTTATCAACATCCTGCACCCGAAATGAAATGCCACAATTTCAAAAAGAGATTCGTGGAGAAATTTGTATCCAAAGTCTGTTTTGATAACATATGTATTTTCAGAATGCTGCAGTTTTTCGTGTATTTCTTTGCCATACGGGTGGTGGTCATAAAGTCCACATCTTTTATATATATCGGATAACATTTCTGTTTTCTTTAAGTCTTCTATTGTGCACCTGTTGTTGTTTATAACCAGAAACACTAACGATGCATACAGAGTTTTTGTCGTCTCCGATTTTCTCATAATGTCTAATTGTTTTAGAAGATAATCACGGGGATCTAAAACTACTTTGGAATCTACAGACATGCTTCTTCTATTCTTGTGCAACATATAACACATAAGGGGAAACATTAGGTTTACCCGATCTAAAGATGAAATATCAACCATAGTTTCGATATCGTATGCTTGTAGCAGTTTTCTTTTTTCATCTCTGTTCAAAAGACAGTCTTTGTCTTCAATATCAACGACGCTATAATTGTCAAAGATATGATATTGCTTAGCTTCATTGTATACAAATTTACGACATGTTAGTATAATTTTATGATCAGCATGTCTGAAAAGCTGCAAAACATCGCTATGGCATCTCTCGAAGTCTGATACTTTCCGTTCGTCGAGTCCTGGATTTCCAACTGGGTCATCAAACATAAATACGCACTTTGTCATAATTTGACCGCAGTTTATTTCTCTAATAGAATCAATGGGCACCACTTGCCATCCATCTCTTTGCAGTTTCAGGGCACAGTGTCTTGCTGCTGTGGTCTTACCAGATCCGCTCCTACCAATTATGAGCACTAGTTTTTCTTTTTTGACAACATCGAATGCTTTTTTCACAAAACGTATATCTTCGCAAAACACCCTGTCTTCTAATTGCCACCATGTTACAATTTCTGATTGAGGATCTGTAATATATGAATAGTATGCATGCTATGTGTTTTGAAAGCCTTTTTCATATCATTTTTAAATGCAAATGATATAGCATGAACATGTTCAATATGTAATTTTTTTTATGGATATTTCATTAGAAAAAAATGTAAAGGCGTAATATTTATTAGATTTTTTAGAAATCATTAATCCATTTATTTCAAGTCTCATCACAATTTTTTGCTTGAAATGTATCAGAAAAGTATAAACAATTTTCTACTATAAAATGATAAATTTTAAAAGAACCTTAAATTTTTTGAATGTTCTAAAATTTTATTTGAATTTCAATTTTATTGTAATCCTGTAAAGAAAAATATGAATACACTTTGTATTTAAATGGCCCTTAGTTGAAATGATAAATTGTATGCTATGTGCAATTATAAGGTTTTTGATTAATAATATTTTGCTGAAATATGTAACTGTGTCAGTATTTCTGACTGATCTATGTAAACTGTTTATTCGCATTATAAAATATTTTCATATTGCTTCTTATTGTTCTCTATGTATTTAATATTGTCTTTATTTTTATTATCTTTTTTATTTATTTATTTTATATTTTTGCACAAGAAGTGCACTGTTCAAATGTCTTTGGTAAACCTTTAAACGGAATTTGTTTATGGATATTTTCTGCTTCATTCTCCCTGTAGCAACAATATAAATATGATTATATGAAGAATTTGTAACTGTTTATATTAGATGAACTTACTTCTCATAATTCCGCTTTTCGAGTACTTTCTGTTTGTGACCTTTTCCATTTGTTCAAATTTCTTGTTTCGTAAGAAACATATGTTTCTCCGAAGGGTCCCTTTGCTGAGTCTATCAATTGCCTAAAACAATAATACACGTATTCTTCAAGAAAAACTTTCAGAGAGATCAAAATAACAATTTAATATGGAGCATTCGTAATAAAAAAAATTCATTTTCAAATGATAACAAAATCTGATGGTTAACGCTAAACATATGAAAGTTACATGAAGAATAACTGGTATTTAGAGTACTTTGAAAGACATATGATTCAATTTTGTTTTTAATAATATCTAGAGTCAAGTTACATGAGGGATAACTGGCAATTAAAGTACTTTGAAAGGCAGATGATTCAATTTTGTTTATAATAATATCTAGAGTCATAATTATTTATATTGTGTACTTATATGTACTTACGGTTGAATTACCTCAATTTTGAGAATTTTTCAATCATAATTTGCGTATAGGGTTGAAATTACAAACTTTGAGTCTTAAACATGCAAGTGAACCTGCAATAAGATAGAATCCGCGGGGTCCTGCAAAAGGGATTCAATCCCTTTAAGCAAGAATTAACCATTTAACTGACGACTTTCATGAAAAAATAAACATAAATTTTGTAGAGAGTTACAAAAACAAATGCAGAAATCTAGAATCTTAAAAATTGTGGAAAATTTACTGTTTTCTTATACTCTTGTACATTAATATTTGCAACAACAGTAGAATCATTAAATTTTCTGGGCAATAATTATCGTGGATTTCTCAAAGAAGAAACTTCATCAACTCCATAAAATGACTATGTACATAGATCATCAAACTAACCTCTACCGTTCATGGTAGCTCAGTCGGTAGAGCGCTCGCTCCGTGATCGGTAGGTCGTGAATTCGTATCTCGGCCGCGACTGACCTAGTCGTAAAAATGAGTAGAATATGTTCCTTCGCCATGCGCTCGGCACTTTGAAGTGAAAGTTGCGGGTCCTTCGGATGAGACCTTAAAAACCGAAGCCCCGTGTCAGCGGCAGGTGTTAGCACGATAGAGATCCCTCACTGCTCAATGGCCCTGAGTGTCGAGTAAAGGTCAAAATTTGAAGCCCTTCAACGGCATATGGTGATGTCTCCATATGAGTGAAAAATTCTCGAGAGGGACGTTAAACAGTATACAATCAGTCAATCAATCAAACTAACCTTATATCATTGTGTCACTAAAACATCAATATGAAGCCGAAAGAATTTTGAAGAGAAATGGGCACATTCACTTAATGAATTAGGCTCTGACACATTTTTTTTTCATTTTATGATTAAACATTCTAACTCTAGATACATCCTAGAAAGGGGTTACGCATTAAAGTACCGACCGAACACAACCTAACACCAGAGCGAACCCAAAGAGGAACCCGGGTTCGCTTTGCGGGTTCGCTCGGTGTCCGCTTCGGGTTCACTTTCAGAAATTTTGGGACCGCTGTGTGTGCGCCTTGGGTGCGCTCAGGGTTCGCTCCGCGTTCGCTCATGGTCAGCTCTGGGTCCAATATAGCGTACCTGGCGTTCGCTCTCTGGGACAACTTTGCGCAATGATGCGTGAAGCGGACCTCGCTTTAATCGCACCGCCAGTAAGCCCCCACCCCATGTATATTCCAGTACAGTAATGGTATTTTGGAATCTATCATTGTTGTTTTGGCGGTGATCGATACATATACACATTTCGTGTATACAGTGAAATTATGGAGAACATTGATAAATTTTCTAAAATTCAAGTGTACATTCGACGTAGATTTTTAATTAATATTTCATTGATTTCTCTGCACTCGGAATTTCGAAAAATGTTATTTAACAGCGGGCTGTAAAACATTCCTTTTTTAATTCATAACGAAAAACAAAAACGGAAGAGGAAGAAAAGGTGATGAATTGATTTTTAATGTATCGAATGGTGTACAAGTGAAACTGACGAAAGCATCTAAACTAAACAGTTCAAATTTATGCCTTACATACATTTAGTTCTAAATAATATTTGTTAGTCTTTATGTTTTGCTACATCGTAGTTTTAGTGTTTGAAAAACACTGAATTATGATATCTATAAATTAGCCTATTGTAGACGTAATATATTTAGGTTACTTTATAGTAGTTACACATTGAATATTCGAAATGTATATTTACCGGCCTTTTCTAAAAAAGAAAAACAAATATATTATATCAGATCTTTATTACGATCAGAATTATGGAGCGAGTATGATTTTTATCAGAATGAAAAAATTAAAATGACAATTAATAATTGTTCTCCCGATAAGAATATTAATATGCTGTACCCCCTACTTCACATACACACCTTAATGAATTTAAAATTATTTTAAAAAATATTTTTCAATATTTAAATATTAATAAATATAGGAAAATCAAGACAAAAAAATATTTCCTAACAGTAAACTCGCATCGTTTAACTAAATTTTAATAACAAAGCCTGATGTTATTTTAGAAATTTCTATGGGTCGTCCTACCCATTCTGTACTCGAATTATTTTCTATCAGACTAAAGCAGCTTATTTCGTAATAATATACATGCCAAATGTACATTGAAATTTTTCATGCCCAATTAAGAAGATCAATAATTTTGATGTGAGATTTGATTAATATGAAAAACCATGTTAATTGAGACAATGGAAATAAAATAATTGTATAATGGGCACGTACATGTACGCTCGACATATTCTTGTACTGTATCTTGAGATAATAAAATTATACGATTTGTCAAAGACCAGTTATTTTTTTTTTTTTTTTTGTCCGTTTATTTTATTAAAAATTGAATTGTCAATTTTTTTTTTTACTCATTGACTGATATGTTTACCCAATTTATATTAATTTTTATCAATCAATACTGCTAAAAAAATAATAATAAACTAGATGAGATCTCGTTGCGAGCAACGAGTAGGTCTTCCGTCCGATGAGATATGATTCTGACTATGATATTTGTTACAAAATAATATCAAGACTTCTCTCACTTGATGAAATTCTTTTGATTTATTCAACAATCTCAAATACTTATAGATGAAAGTGATTTGGGCCCTCTCGGCCCCTAACTTGAGGGGCCAGACCCTTTTCTTGATTTCAAATGAAAGGTCTCGTGATTTTGAACACTTTTTGTTCAAGACCTATTCACAGATCTATTTTCGTTAAAGAGATATCTTGCATGAAGATATTTAGGGGCCACCAATTCAATTCCTTAATGGGGCGATTTTACAATATTTAAAACGATGCATATTGTTTGGAACATTATTCTGACCATCCTTTATTCAACATTGCTTATATCAAAATATTTCTAATATTCGAGATATAAACCGACAAACACTTCATATTCTGACCCCTTGTGACCCCTAATTTCGTAATATATGATTAAAATTTTATACGATGTTGTTGCATTCGTTAAGATGAATACCTTTTAATCGGTAATGTATTACAAAATATAGATCATCAAAGAGTTATAGATGAAAGAAGTTTGGCCCCTCTGAGCCCCTATTTTGAAGAGTCAGCCCCTTTTTCTTGATATCAAATGAAAGGGCTTTTAAATTCAAAGACTTTTTGTTCAACGCTTATTCAGAGATTTCTCTCAGTTGTGGAGATATGCTGAATGGAAATATTTAGGGGCTACCCCTGAACGTCCTTAATGGGGCCATTTAAAAAAATTCACAGTCTGCATATTGCTTAGAACATTATTCTGGCTATCTTTTGTTCAATATTGCTTATCAAAATATTCCCCCCTTTTGAGATATAAGGCGTCAAAGATTTGACATTCTGGCCCCTTGTGACCCCTAATGACGTAGCATATTATCTCAATTTTATAATATATTGTTGCAAATCTTTAAGATGAATATCTTTGCTTCAGTAATATTTAACAAAATATCGATCATTATAGAGTTATAGATGAAAGACTTTTGGACCCTCTGAGCCCTTAATTTTAGGGGTCAGTCCCTTTTTCTTGATATCAAATGAAAGGTCTTGTTATTTAAAAGATATTTTGTTCAACACTTATTCAGAGATTTCTTTTCGTGGTGAAGATATGTTGAATGGAAATATTTAGGGGCCATCGCTTCAAGTCCTTAATGGGGCCGTTTTACAAAAATTCAAAGTATGCATATTGTTTAGAACATTATTCTGATCATCTTTTGTTCAATATTGCAAATCAAAATATTCCCCCTTTTTGAGATATAAAGCGTCAAAGATGTGACATTCTGGCCCCTTGTGACCCCTAATTACGTAACATATGATCAAAATTTTATAAGATATTGTTACAAATTTGGAAGATGAATATCTTTGCCTCTGTAATGTATAACAAAATATTGATTAATAAAGGGATATAAATGAAAGAGTTTTGGTCCTTCTGAGCCCCTGATTTGAGGGGTCGGCCCCTTTTTCTTGATTTCATATGAAAGGTCCCGTGAATCTGTACAATTTTTCTTCTATATGTTTTAACAAATTATGAATAGATACGAAGATATAAAACAAAAGATGTCAAATTTTGTGAGATGTTTCCGAGACATGTTTTTGGCTCTAACAGGCTTCGGCGCCTTTTGTGCTATGAAAATTTGGACGCCTGCCTGCAACTCAGCGAACCTTTCCTTACTTTCACTGAAAATCTTGAGTCAATATTTTAAGTGGTTCCGGAGGAGTTTTCAGGACAAGCCTACCCTCTAAAAATCAGAAAATCATCCATATCTCACGACCGGAAGTGACGTCATCGACGACTAAAATTTCCGACAAGGTTCAGATAAATATCTATCAGATCTGAAAGTTTAGTGAAAATCGGTCAAGCAATTTTCGAGAACTCGCGTGCACAAAATCGGTAAGAAAAAAATAGAATAACTAGGAGACTTATTGTTCACAGAACAATAAGAGGTCTTTCCACCTTCTTTGAAGTTAAATTTTGAATCAAATAAAATGAAAGAGAAATCAAAAGTGACTTAAAAATAAAAAATGGAAATCTTTTTAAAAAATGAAATGATATTGACCTTTGACCTTAATCGGATCTTTCAGGTCAAAAGTCAAGGGTCAAATTGTAATAAACCCCATGCCTCTTTGACTTAAACTTTTAAAGTTACAAGGTTTTATAGTAATCACACAGACGTTAAACTCATTTAAGAAGTCATCAGATCCTTTTGCATTGAAAGTCTTAAGTTGTGTCTAAAGACCCTTAAGACATTAGTGAAGGTTTCAATTCTCTATGACTTACGGTATCAAAGGAATAAGGTTTTTTCGCTCAAAGGGCAATAACTTTTACAAGTGTCAATCTTTGGGGACAAATATGAAATCTCTGAGATAGTTTTAAGAGTACATATTAACAATGCAAAGACAACGTATATGTTGAAAGAAAAAAGAGATATTAAAAGAGCTGAATTTCTCAATTTTGGAATGACCTTGACCTTTGCATAGGTTTTAAGGTCAAAGGTCAATGATTCTTATGCAGTTGGTCCAAAGTCTCTACTACTTCTTGTTTTGAAAATTTTAATTTTTTGGAAAATTCAACAAGTTTCAGGAGCAATAACTCATTGAAGGGGTCACCGAATACTTGCGCAATGAATAGATTCCAGAGTCCCCTCAAGTAGAAGAAGACATTGGTAAAGGTTCATACCTCTATGGTTTACGGATTCGGAGGCAGGCGCGGATCCAGAAATTTTTCAAAGGGGGGGGGGTTAAAGTATTTTTCAAAAGGGGGGGGGGGTTGAAGGAGAAAACAGCTAAAACGTACGTTGTACACATACATATAGTTAAATAACTCAATAGAATATCGATACAGGGTGGAGTATGGTTTTTGAAAGTGGGACGTTGATCAATCTGGGAAAAAGTACTTGTATACATTACCAGAAAGTTTTTGAAAAAGAAAGGAAAATAAATCTCCGAACCTGAAAATCCTGTTTTGTAAAGGGATGAGGGTTTTATTTTGTTTTTACAACCGAATTTCTTTATATATTACAACATTAGCCTTTTATCTTACATTTTCTATAGTAAAAACACAAAAAAAAATTGGAACGTTCTTATTTCTCTTTCTTTTTTGCAAATCCAAAGGGGGGGGGGGCGTTTCAAACCCCGTAACCCCCCCCCCCTCTGGATCCGCCACTGCGGAGGAGTAGTGATAACAAAACAAAAAACGGCAAGAACTCTGAAAGAGGTCATAGGTCATGCACGTTGGGTTGTTTTTCGAAATAACTTTTAATGTCAATTATCATGAATTAAAAAGTTTTTCGATAAACTTTTCGGTTCAAAAGTCCGTAGGGTTGTTTTCTTATGAAAAATGAGTAAAGAAATTGCTCAGTTCAACAGTTGCAACAGGGACCTATATATTAGTATATAGGTCCCTGGTTGAAAAGAGAAAAAAAATTAGTTATTTGTTAAACTTGTGCAATGTAGATGCATATAACGGCATTTCAAAATAAATCATAATTAAAGAAAATTACTAGTTAGTGAAGGAGTATACTATTTAAACTATTTACGGTATTACGGTTACGTATTTAACTTCAGTGACGATTTTTTTTCCCGGAATGGAATCCGTCTTTGAGTCGCGTTATATTTCGCTCTCGTCTTTTTCCGGTTGTGAACCCACGTTTGCACGGGCTGTGTTGAGCATTGACCATTGTTGGTATTCGTTGAATTTGCATAGAAAGTACTCATCGAGTCAAATCAAGCATTTTGAAGGAGTCACCGAATACTTTTGCAATGAATAAACTCCAGAGTCCACTCAATGAGTCGAAGACTTTGGTGAAGGTTTCATATTTGTACGCTTTACAGTTTTGAAGTAGTAGCGATAACAAAATTTTTCACACAAAGGGCGATAACTTTTAATAGGGTCAATCTTACGGAATACGAATTGAATCTTAAAAATAGTTTTAAGAGTACATATTAATGATGCTAATACAGTTTATATATGTTAAGAGACAAAAAATATATAAAAACAGCTTAATTTCTCAATTTTGGAATGACCTTGACCTTTGACCTTTACATGAATTTTAAGCTCAAAGGTCAATGAATCTTATGCAGTTGGTCTCATGTCTCTACACCTTCTCGTTTTGAAAATTTTTTAATTATTTGTAAAATTCAAAAACTTTCAGGGGCAATAACTCATTGAAGGAGTCACCAAAGACTTTCGCAACGAACAAATTCCAGAATCCTCTCAATGAGTCAAAGACTTTAGTGAAGGTTTCATATTTGTACAGTTTACAATTTTGAAGTAGTAGCGATAACAAGGTTTTTCGCACGAAGGGCGATAACTTTTAATAGGTTCAATCTTACGGAATACAAGTTAAAGCTTGTAAATAGTTTTAAGAGTACATATTAATGATACTAAGACAGTTTGTATATGTTAAGAGACAAAAAAGATATAAAAAAAGATTAATTTCTCAATTTTGGAATGACCTTGACCTTTGACATTTACATGAATTTTAAGTTCAAAGGTCAATGAATCTTATGCAGTTGGTCTCATGTCTCTACACCTTCTCGTTTTGAAAATTTTTAATTATTTGTAAAATTCAAAGACTTTCAGGGGCAATAACTCATTGAAGGAGTCACCGAAGACTTTCGCAATGAATAGATTCCAGAATCCTCTCAATGAGTCGAAGACTTTAGTGAAGGTTTCATATTTGTACGGTTTATGGTTTCGCAGTAGTAGCGATAACAAGGTTTTCCGCACAAAGGGCGATAACTTTTAATAGGGTCAATCTTACGCAATACTAATTGAATCTTTAAAATAGCTTTAAAAGTACATATCAATGATGCTAAGACAGTTTGTGTATGTTAAAAGACAAAAGAGATATAAAAAGAGCTTAATTTCTCAATTTTGGAATGACCTTGACCTTTGACCTTTTCATGAATTTTAAGCTCAAAGCTCAATGAATCTTATGCAGTTAGTCCCATGTCTCTATCACTTCTTCTTTTGAAAATTTTTAATTATTTCTAAAATTCAAAAAGTTTCAGGGGCAATAACTCATTGAAGGAGTCACCGAATACTTTCGCAATGAATAGATTCCAGAATCCTCTCAATGAGTCGAAGACTTTAGTGAAGGTTTCATATTTCTACGGTTTATGGTTTCGAAGGAGTAGCGATAACAAGGTTTTACATAAAAGGGGCAAGAACTCCGTAAGGGGTCATAGGTCATATACGTTGGGTTGTTTTTCGAAATAACTTTTGATGTCGAGTATCATGAACTAAAAAGTTTTTCGATAAGTCTTTCGGATCAAAAGTCCGTAGCGGAAAAATAATAATAATAATAATAACTAGTAGACTTATTGTTCACAGAACAATAAGAGGTCTTTCCACCTTCCACCACGATAACAAGGTTTTCCGCACAAAGGGCGATAACTTTTAATAGGGTCAATCTTACGGAAAAATTAAATTCCATGAAAAAAAACCCAAAACTCTCTTAAAGCATAGAAAAAATAAAAATTATAAAAAAGAAAAGAATGACCTTGACCTTTGACCTTGAAAAAATATTCAAGGTTAAAGGTCAAGGGTCACAATGCAATTGATTCCATGCTTCTACCACTTAAAGTTTTCAAGTTATAAGGTTTAATAGTAAGTACAAAGAAGTTAAAGGGCAATAACTCATATAAGGGGTTATCGGATTCTTTTGCACTTATACAGTGAAGTTAGGCCTAAAGACCCTTAAGACATTATTAAAGGTTTGATGTCTCTACGGTCTACGGTTTCGGAGGAGTAGCGATAACAATGTTTTTAGCACAAGGGGCAATAACTTTTAAAAGGGTTAATGTGAGGGGACAAGAATGAAATCTTTAAAACAGTATTAAGATTACATATTAATGATATATAGACATTAAGTATATGTTGAAAGACAAAAGAGATATAAAAAGAGCTAAATTTCACAGTTTTGGGATGACCTTGACCTTTGACCTTTTCACGAAATTTAAGGTCAAAGGTCAATGAATCTTATGCAGTTGGTCCCATGTAATTTTTAATTAAAAGTAAAATTCAAAAAGTTTCAGGGGCAATAACTCATTGAAGGGGTCAAATGCTTTCGCAATGAATAAATTGAAGAGTCCCCTTAATTAGTCGAAGACATTGGTGAAGGTTTCATACCTCTACGGTTTACGGTTTCAGAGGAGTAGCGATAACAAGGTTTTTCGCACAAGGGGCAATAACTTTTAAAGGGATTAATGTTAGGGGACAAGAATGAAACCTTTGAAATAGTTTTAAGAGTACATATCAATGATGCATAGACATTAAATATATGTAAAATGACAAAGAAGATATGAAAAGAGCTTAATTTCACAGTTTTGGAATGACCTTGACCTTTGACCTTTACATGAATTTGAAGGTCAAAGGTCAATGAATCTTATGCAGTTGGTTCCATGTCTCTACGACTTGTCGTTTTAAAATTTTTTAATTATTTGTAAAATTTAAAAAGTTTCAGGGGCAATAACTCATGGAAGGGGTCTTCGGATCCTTTCGCAATGAATAGATTGAAAGGTCCTCTCAAGTAGTCGAAGACATTAGTGAAGGTTTCATACCTGTTTGGTTTACGGTTTCAGAGGAGTAGCGATAACAAGCTTTTTTGCGAAAGGGGTAATAATTCCGAAAGGGGTCAAAGTTTATTTAAGCAGGTTCAACTGCGAAAATCTTTTACGGAGTACATTCTTATGAAATAAAAATCTTTTCGATAAATCTTGAAACAAAAAATCACACGGCGGAAAAATAATAAAAATAAAAAGGAAAAAAAGAAACAGAAGGAAATCAATAGGTCTTTCCACAGTAGGGTGGAAAGACCTAATAAACAGAAGCATTTCAAGAGGTCTTTCCACAGAAAGGTGGAAAGACCTAATAATACGGAAAAAGAAACCGAACGAAAACAATAAGGTCTTCCGTTGGAAACGGAAGACCTTAATAAAATAAGTAGGTAAATTGTTTAATCGCTAATCCTGATTGACAGCCCCGTAAAGAAAAACCTAACACACGTTCACTTTCTGGGACCGGATTGGGGTTCACCCTCTGGGTCCGCTTCGGGTTCACCATGCCCGGGTTAGCTCTGGGTTTGCTTTCTGTTGGGTTGTGTCTGGTCGGTAATCCTGGTCATTTTTCAATTTTTTTTTGAAAGAAATACAAATTTTATGACGTCATTATACGTAGAAAACCGCAAAAGGTACCTCACGTTAAATTTCCATGCAGTCACCAAAGTTTCAACTAGAAGAATAACATGTTTCAATTCTAATTGGGAAGTTACATGTATATTTTTCATAAATCAACAGAGCAAGTACAAAATCCTAAGTGAACCTTGTTCTTTAATAGGCGTTTTGGAGTGTATTAACTCATATGATATAAAAGAAAATGTGGCTCCCATGGTACACGTTTATTATTACGTTGATGAAGGTGTTTACAAATGTTCCTAATATTGAGCTACAATGGAATCTAATGATTTCTCAAGTAGGTCTCTAAAATGTACATCAAGTACTTATGTTAAGATTATATCATCTGCCTTTAATCGGGGAAACGTTTTCAGCCAAAGTTTGGTTACTTTAACTAAATAGTATATTTTTTATTTCTTTCTATTTGATCTTTTTACCGTTGTGAGATCGAACCATCGACTCTCGAATTCTTCTTCTGACAGTTGTTTCACTTTTAAATGACAAAGGAAATTTCGGTGTTGATGAATTCGTTCAATATCATCTCCTTCGCCTGTATTTTCCAAATTTGGCTCAATATTCCAACCATTCACCGGTGCTTTAACGATTGTGGTATTGCGCAAAAGTTTATAGAGAAGAGAGATGTCGAAATTTTTGGAAGAAACTAATCCATTTTCTAAAGAAATAAACATCAACTTATTGTTAGAATAAGAAGGGCAATTCATTTACAGGGAATAATGTAAACCAAATTTTATTTAAAATGATAAGGTGGGTAATGAAGTGTAATCACATACTTGGGAAAAGTTCTTGCAGCTGGTCATTTCTGCATTTCCAGGAATTGCGTAAACCATCTTTGTACTTAGAAAGATGGCTTGCAAGACAATTTGGTGGAATTAGTCTATCAAATATAAAACGAAGAGCCCCCTTTGCCATGCTTTCACATTCCTTGTAGCGTAGAAGGTTTAGTTCCTCTTTGCAAACTGCATTGACGTCTATAAAGACATTAAATAAAAGCCATGTATAATGTTATCTTTTTATAATGATTTTTCTATAATCTTTTAAAGAAATATTCCTAAGAAAACATGATTTTCAAGAGAAATAAGGTTCTCCCGGATAGGTACTTTTGTTTTTGTTTTTTATTGTTTTGTTTTATTTTGTTTTGTTTGATTTTCTTGTTTATTTCATTAACAATAAGTTATCTTTCCCATCTACATGACTTAGCCTTTTGTATTTGTGAAAAAAATCTGTTCTCCAATTGTAGCTCCCATCTTTAGAAGCTGTTTCTCTTACACAATTTTTTATCTTCGTTTTATCTATTTGTCATTTCTTTTAAAAGTTTTTGAAACCTAAACTTCCAAGCAAATTTAAAAAGAGAAAATATCCTACAGTTAATAACATTTTAAACACTTGATTATTATCATCATAAATACATCTTTTCACTTACCCTCCAAAACATACAGTGAAACCACGTTACTTTCCACATAATTCCTTTGCTGGTGGACCTGGTGGACCTCTACCCTGTATTTTCCTTCGTCAGAAGGCTCTATTTGATTTATTGTCAATCGACCAGTATTTGATAAGCCCTGACAAAAACACTCATCATATTTTGAGCTTCCAGTGTCCAATTTCGAAAAATTATCGTTGACAAATCGAGTCCATGTTAGTTGACCAATGAAGCTGGTGTTGTCACATGTTGCTGTTAGTGTTACATTACCCCCTGGACTTATGAATACTGTTTCAGGGGTCAGTTGTATCTTATCTAAAAACATGTTGGGTTTAGAATGATGTTGTTGTTAAAAATCGCTGAATATTACAAATTTACTGGTGAAACTTTTAAAACAGATAATACATTCCCATTAAGTACTATCTCTGTATATTCTATTAATTTTATACTCTTATACATCTGTAACTAATATATATATAATATTGCAAACCAAAAAAATATTAAATTTATTTGAAGAATTATATAAAATCCTTTTTTTCGTTTTCATAAGATTTGAACTACAAATTAACATATCTTATCTCATTTGTTATTTTAAATCTAAGAGAGGGAAATTGTTGCATATCCGTTTATGTACAACGCTATTTCTTTCCTTGTGCTATGACATACTGTATACGGGGAAATTTTGTCTCCCATTTTATTTTCACCTCATTTGGGCGAATTTAAAACGGGGCGAATTCAAAGAATACAGTATAATTTCTTAAACAAGACTAGGACTGGGCGAATTTAAAACGAGGCAAAAATGTTTGAAACAGTGAAATGGCGAAAATAAGACGGGGAGAAAATAACCCTGTATGCAGTATTCAGGATGACTATGTCCTTAAAATTGTGTATATACATTATATTCAAATCTTCATCCAAATACATTGAGCCTAAACTATTCTATTTATTTCTTGAAGCATTTGTCATTAGAATAAAATATAAATTAAAAGATCCCTAAATATATAATACAGAAACATAACATCAGGAATACCTAGATATGAAGTAAAATGGATACTGAATGTGTACTTAAAGGCGGGATGGCTTCGTCGCAGACAGCGATGTGCTAATTCATGATAACCGTTAATGAATGAATAAGATATATGATATACTTAATTTGATCTGTCATTTTATTATTAGGCCTCGAACACCGAACCCGATTTCGTCGTTATCAATTTTACAGAGTACAGGCCTATATAAATCATTCAAAATTTAGGTAAATATAATTCAATGTTTTATGTGTTTTAATCTACTTTCTAGAATCAATTTTAATATAAAATGGATTATTTGTACTTGTTACTTGGACAGGTCAGTTAAACTGTATTAACCCACACACTCAAAACCTCAACAATGTATATAAAAGTGTGGTATAAGTTATACAATACTGTTTTAACACAATGATACGCAATTTATATGCTGTTTAAAATTATTTCAAGTAAGATATTAAACTTCTACAGTTACATTTCTTTTAGAAATTTTAATCATTTTGAGGCGTCATCACTTTGTTGTGAAGGGTTGCAAAGAGCAAGAGCCATTTTGGGCATTATTAGGACCTGAGAATTTCCAAAACCAAAACCGCTTAGTTTAAGTTTCAGTTGCAAATAAAGTATTTATCGCTAAGAGTGTTGTGACCACATTTCTTTTAACCATGACGTAATTTTCCCTCTAGTAAATGCATTATGACGTCATAAAATGCGTCATTTTCCTCAAATCCTGTAAATTCCTTCAAAAATCGACTAAAGTTGAAGTATTTTTTTTCATATAAAGCATAACCTCTGATCCAAAATATGCTACTACATAATGAAAGATCTGTTTCTGAAGATCAAAAACCACGTTTTATTTTTTTTGGATCGTGGGCTGTGTTCATATTATAATTCTTTGCTGAAGGTAGTCAAATACGAATGTTTTCTGCAAATTTCAAGAACATAGCAATTTCTAGAAATCTGTGAAATTTTATTATAGGAAATAAAAGCACCAAGTGTCTACCTTATTTTATATATGAAATGGGGCAGAGTGTGATAGTTAATTGATTGATATAACTACAGGGCCATATTATGCATTAGATAAACCTAGCCCTTTATACCTGTGCTTGGCAATTACGGTCATTGAACAGTGAGGGATTTTTTTTGTGCCAACACCTATCATAACACATAAATTGGTTTGTATGGTCTCATCGGAAGGACATATCTCTATGT
>NW_026925454.1:0-26571 GCF_032062105.1 Saccostrea cuccullata | reverse complement strand
AAACAAAAATATAAAAAGAATTCCTTATAATACAAGTACTCTTTATTTATGCTCCAGTCTTAATAGAGGGATATATTTTAAAAATGCAACCCAATAAAACAGGACAGGATAGGAAATACATGTATAAGGGAAATATTTCATAACAAATTACATATACATGTACATACCAAAAGCTTTAAAGATCCACATGAGGCCTAACAGAGGGACAAGGAGCTGAAGCAACCAAATGTTCATCCAGACCCGTGTAAGAACGAGGGCCCAGAATAAGTACACAAAGTATTTAGTACTCCCGGGGCCTTTATCCTCCACAACTCGTACAGTCTTTTTCTTGGTGGATCTAACTTTTGGGGTGGTGGATTCTGGTTTAGGGAGTGGCAGGTTGGTTGGCTTTACAACACCAGCAGATTTCTGACTTTTGTCTGTATGGAAAGGTTAACAATTTCAACATGAAACAATGTTCAATATACATGTACCAGTTGTTTATTGGGAAATTTCTGTATCTTAAAATTTTTGTGATTTGAATCTCTAATCTTAAGTTCTGTGCCTGCATTTTTTGTACTTTTTTTTAAAGTGCAAAAATACAGAACTTGAACATTTTGCAGTTCTTTCATTTGAAAAAAAAATGAAAAGGCCACAAAAATTTGACAACATATTATAATAAAGTGTCTGTGCAGTGAAAGAGTAAGAAATCTACCTGTCTCCTCACTGAAGCTTTCGGTGGTAGAGACCTCTGAGGAGGAGTCCATAATGTCAGTGTCGGACTCCTGTCCCTGTCTTAGGGCCCTCTCCAAGTCCCCCGTAAACACAGTCCAAATAGCCAGCACATCAGATATACTATGTCCTGGTAGAAAAAATTAAATGCTTAAAAAAATACACTACACCATGAATTAATAACTGATTTATTGGTATCTATAGGATTTTAAATGTTTTAAAAAGCAATATATACATCTTGAAAATTTTTCAATCATTATTACATAATATTCAAGGGCATAAAATTTTCTTTAGGCAAGCAAACTATCTTTACCCTATTAACATTCTGAGTTCATAAGAATTTTGGGTTCATTTTCATTTGTAAAATTAAATATAATTTTAATTAAAGTCGTTGAACATGTTGAAAAAATATATGATTGTACATTGCATTTGCATATCAACTTGAGGACAACCTTGTTCGTCCACTCTTCGCTTTATTTCTTTTACTTCACTTGCAAATCCAGTGGCAATCAATCCGATTATTAAGAGAAACAGTGGGACGCGGAGAGACCCGGCTACCGTGGCTATGTGAAGAATTAGCACACCCCAAATAGGCAGGGACAAGAGACGTAAATACTTCTTAGATTCAGCATTCCACAGAAAGATGACAACAATTAGATAGGCTACTACAAGAGTCCATACCTGAAAGAGATAATTTGTACAGTAATTAAATGGACATTGGTAGTTTCTGACATGACGTTTGCACTATAGCTTTGCATTTATACATGTAACAGTAAAGAGAAAATAAAAGAAGAGTTAAAAGTCTTTACTTTTTTGAATAACAAATATAATTATATGTTTCAGAAATAAGTATCTTCATGTTTTTTTTTTCTAAGCTCATACCGATTTTTAAGGAAATCGTACCAAAACCGGAGAATAGCATTCATAAGAATTTCACAAATTATTTTTTGCTAAGTAACCATGGAAACAAGTAAGAACAATTTATATTACCAATAATTAGGATTATGAATTTTAATGTAGTCTACAGTGTAAAAAGTACAAAGTTTTGTAGAAATCAGAACACTGAGATTTTGCAATTAAAAAAAAATCTTCTGATAAAAACTTAAAGTGAGCCAAAATGATCAATGTATTTTCAGTGCATATATTCACTTAGTTTCCATCACATATCAAAAACTAATTATATAGAACCTTTAACCCTCTGAATTTCTCTCTTTGGGATATGCCACATCATCTAAATATATGGATTATGCAATACATATTTAAGCAAATGCAAAGTGAAAAGTTACCCAAAATGATGTAAAATAATCCAGAACTTCAGAGACGAAAATAAACACTGCATAACACATTTCCAGTATACTTCTTACTGGGCCAAAATACCACAAAATGTAAATCAAAAATAAACTTATAATTCCTCCACATAGTAATTTCCAGTGTCTAACAATAGTACGATCAAATATCATAACATAAGTATAGTCAAGAGCTTGTATTGGTAAATATGCTATTCCTATAGCAAAAGGTGTCCCTGATTCTTGTAAACCACGTAACCATCGTCTTAATATTGCTGTTAATTCACGTTTGAAGGGGTACAGAAATGTTCCACACAACACGGACCATAACAAAGGTCGGAGGAAAGCTTCTAGAATGAAATACACAGCGATAGCTGATCCTCCAGCAAGTAAAACAAAAATATTGGCTGCTGTCGTGTATAGTGCTTGCTGAAATGCTTTTTCATGGCCCTGCGAAAGACTTTGCAACATTGAATTCACGAAAGGGGACTTGGCCATCTTGAAAGTATTCTATGGTTAACTCTTTCATAAACACATTCGTATTCTAAGAAAAGAAGAACTAGAGAAAAGAGAATATAATTTTATGAATTATTATCAGCATTACCTCAGACAAATATCTTATATAAAGATGAAATGCTGTCTTACTAAATATTTAACAATAACCGAGAATTTCATCATTGCTGAAAGTTATCTGCTAGTCGTACGTGTTAACAATTGTGTACTTTCATTTTGAGCAAAATGGATTTTGTTGACGTGCAAGTTGCCGGCGAAAAGAAATACGCAAAACAAGATGACATACCCATTCAGTATGGTACAGCCGGATTTAGAACAAAAGGGAATCGTCTGAAGCATGTGATTTACAGGATGGGTGTCTTGGCAGCCATTCGATCTGCCTGTAAAAATGGAGCCACGATAGGTGTCATGATTACTGCTTCACACAACCCGGAAGAAGATAATGGTGTCAAGCTGGTGGATCCAATGGGGGAGATGCTTGGTCCAGAGTGGGAAAAATACGCCACTGAAATCGCAAACGTTCCTGACAAAGAGCTTGGTTCCGCCCTACAGGCCTTGGTGAAGGCTCTCGGAGTAGCAAGTCTCAGCAAGAGTCGAGTGGCGTTTGCCCGAGACACAAGACCAAGCAGTCCGGCCTTGGCAGAAGCCCTGGAGGCAGGAATCAAAACAGCAGGTGCCCAGTGTCAGAACTTTGGACTGCTTACTACCCCACAATTGCATTATATTGTCCGGTGTATTAACACTAATGGAGAGTATGGAAAGCCAACAGAAGATGGTTACTTTGAAAAGCTCACAGGGGCTTTCATCAAATTGAGAAACATGAGAAAAACAAAGAAGATGAAAACACTAGAATCTTATAATGCCTGTCTTTACCTGGATGCAGCAAATGGAGTAGGAGGAGGAAAGGTCCCTGTCCTGCAGGCCAAACTAGGGGAACTCCTAAAGATCAACCTTGTGAATGACGGAAGTGGTAAACTGAATCACGACTGTGGGGCTGACTTTGTTAAAGTTCAACAGAAGCCTCCCGCTGGAGTCAGCTTGGCTCCTGGACAGAGATGGGCTTCATTTGATGGTGATGCAGACAGAATAGTCTACTACTTTCTTGGTGTTACAGATAAAAAGTTTCATCTCCTAGATGGTGATAAAATTGCAACATTAGTGGCTGGGTACCTTAAAGATCTTGTTCAAGAGACAGGACTCTCTGTCAATCTTGGGATAGTTCAGACTGCCTATGCTAATGGCAGCTCCACTAGCTACATCACAGACACGTTAAAGGTCCCAGTGGCTTGTGTTCCAACAGGAGTGAAGCATCTTCATCATAAAGCACAAGAATTTGACATCGGGGTCTACTTTGAAGCCAACGGCCATGGTACAGCTTTAGTGAGTGACTCTTCATATGCTCTCTTGCAGAAATCAGTTAAAGACACAAAACTGATAGAAAAACAAAGAGAGGCTTGTGATTTACTGCTTTGTGTCATAGACTTGATCAATCAAACTGTAGGTGATGCAATATCTGACATGCTCCTTGTCGAGATGATCCTAGCTGGCCTGGACTGGGATGTGGAACAGTGGAACAAAGCCTACACAGATCTTCCTAATAGACAGCTCAAAGTCAAGGTCAAGGACCGCTCTGTGATCCAAACCATTGACGCCGAGAGAAAAGCCTCCACTCCCCCAGGTCTTCAGAACGCCATTGATGACCTTGTAGCCCAGTACACTCGCGGTCGTTCCTTTGTGCGGCCCTCTGGGACAGAGGACGTCGTCCGTGTTTACGCGGAGGCTGACTCACCGACAGCTGCTGATAAGCTGGCCTATGAGGTTGCTGTTCTGGTCTACAAGATGGCGGGAGGTGTGGGGGAGGAGCCTAAAGCTCCAGAATAATAGCAGGGAATTATGGGACTTTAAAGAGGGTTATTGTTAGGCCTATGTGATATCTAAGGCAACAGAACAAGTGCATGTAGCTTTAGTTTTAGGGCCTGTTAATCTGGATACTTTGATTAATTATTTTTTCTAAATAAACATGATAAATGTGGGTTTATAGTTCGTTTACCAAAGATTTATAGTGCTTACTCAATGATTTTTTTAAGGTTGATCAGTTTAGTACATTGATCATGATGATAATTTCATTGATTAATTGATGTGATTGTTTTGAATGAAATGATGTATGTTAATTTTTTTTTTTTAATTGACATTCCATGACTAAAAGTCAGGGCATTATTTATAAAATTATTTTATAAAAAACAAATTGATCTAAGTTGTGATTAGCGCATTGTGATTATTTTTATAATTTTACAGTTGTATCATTTTGGTAGTGCATTTAAGGTGTATTTCAATTATTTCGCTTTGAATAAAGCTGTAGTTTGTACAACAAAGTCCTTCAATATTCACTCTTTTTGGAGACAGCTGACATCATAGTAAAATGAAGCACATGCATAGCTTAAAAGAAACATGCAATAAAACAGGAAAGTAATATCATAAAAATGGTTGAAAACAAAAATGTTGTGCCAGATAAACAGAACATACACAATATTTAATGTAGCTTTATTCAATTAGTGGACATGAGTAAACCTTGTACATAGTCATATGACATTTTATGACATTTAATGACGGAACTGAACACTCTGTCAAAGGGAACAATCAGCCTGTCAATAAATTCGAACATTTTCAATAGTAAAAGTTCTTTAGAAAAAAAAAGATTGGTGACAACGAGTTACACAAATTCAATCTATCATTAAATCAAATGTTGAGGGAGGTTTTTCAAATTGTTAGGCTTTCATTTACACACTTTTGTCTACATTTAAAGAGCTATGTTCGTGGGGATTTCAGAAAAAATGATTTCAATTCTATCATTGTAAAAACATTGCAAACATTCATTTCTACTCTTATACTGACCCTTTTCAGCTAAAAGGGGATTAAATGGCACATGTCCTTGGATAATTTTTAAACAAATTTAACTTAGTGGATAAATGTATCAGCATTCAAAGTAGTTATTGACAAAAATATGAATTTACATCTTTATTTCAAGTTTAATAATGTCAATTTTATTTGAACCCCGATTCAACAAAATTTACTAGTAAGGCAAAAAAAAATTAATTTCTTGGTTCTCAGGCCCTCCCTCATCTCTTCCAAGGGTGCCTCATTGACCCTTTTTTATTGCTAAATCAATAAAATATAAACACCAAACCACCTCCCTCATCATTTTTTGAGGTTTTGTACAATGTAAAAAGCTGCCTCATCATGTTTTGGGGGGCAATAAAAAAGAAAAAAAATGCCTCCCTCCCTCATCATATTTCTTGAAAAAAGGCCTGAGAACCAAGTAATTAACTTTGCATGGCCTAAATGCTCTGAGGTAATAGAAAAGATTAATAAGATGCTAGCGTTCTTCAATGACAATATATAATTTATAGCATGGTACTTATTATCGCCCAAATATTAGCCAACGTGTTTTTTTAGCTCACCTGAGCTGAAAGCTCAAGTGAGCTTTTCTGATCACATTTTGTCCGGCGTCCGTCTGTCCGTCCGTCTAGCTGTCCGTCTGTCTGTCTTTAAACTTTTCACATTTTCGACTTCTTCTCAAGAACCGCTGGGCCAATTTCAACCAAACTTGCCACAAAGTATCCTTGGGTGAAGGGGATTCAAGTTTGTTCAAATGAAGGGCCACGCCTTCATTCAAGGGGAGATAATTGGGAATTAATGAAAATTTGGTGGCATATTTTAAAAATCTTCTTCTCAAGAACCACTGTGCCAGGAAAGATGAAACTTATGGAGAAACATCCTCAGGTAGTGTAGATTCAAGTTTGTTCAAATCATGACCCACGGGGTTAGGGCGGGGCCAAAATGGCCGACCAAAGTTTTACATAGAAATATATAGGAAAATTCTTTAAAAATCTTCTTCTCAAGAATGACAAAGCCATAATTCATCATATTTATATGGAAGCATGCTCAGGTAGTGTAGATTCAAATTTGTTCAAATCATGACCCCCGGGGGTAGGGCGGGGCCAAAATGGTCGACCAAAGTTTTACATAGAAATATATAGGAAAATTCTTTAAAAATCTTCTTCTTCTCAAGAATGACATAGCCATAATTCATCATACATATATATATGGAAGCATGCTCATGGTATTGTAGATTCAAATTTGTTCAAATCATGACCCCCGGGGGTAGGGCGAGGCCAAAATGGCCAACCAAAGTTTTACATAGAAATATATTGGAAAATTCTTCAAAAAATCTTCTTCTCAAGAATGACAAAGCTATAATTCATCATATTTATATGGAAGCATGCTCAGGTAGTGTGGATTCAAGTTTGTTCAAATCATGACCCCCGGGGGTAAGGCGGGGCCAAAATGGTCGACCAAAGTTTTCAAAGATATATATATATATATAGGAAAATTCTTTAAAAATCATTTTCTAAAACATAACAAATCCATGATTGGTCATGGGACTACTTTTGGATTTAAACTTTACAGTAAAAAACCATTTTCTACTTTTTCCTACCCTTAGTGCTCAGGTGAGCGATGTGGCCCATGGGCCTCTTGTTATTTTTTTTGAAGCGGAAATTAATACATGTATGCAAAACCTTGTACATGAAACATATGGAGGTAACGAACAGTATTCAAGCTTAAAAGTCCATTAAACAATACAAAATAGGAGCAGAGCAAACACGGAGCTCTAAAACATCAGAAGTGAGATCAGGTGCCATGGAGGAGTGAGCATCCCCTGCCGACCGGTCACACCCGCCGCGTACTCCTTGTCATGAGCGGGAAATAACGGAAAAATCCGTCGACAATTCATTTTGTAAATAAATTGTTTTTGCTGACAATTTCGTTGTATCGACAAAAGAACTTAGGAAAAGACTTTAAACGAGACTGTTGATATCCTTGTTTCATCTACTTGTTTGTCAATAATTTACTTCGTTGTAGAAATTGTATGTATATGTAGACTATGCCCTTTTGTATCGAATCAACTGAGATATATACACTCCGTATGCAGGTGATGAAAGTATATTGCTGCATAAGTAAGGGAAGTTGACGATTGAAAAGTTCAAGTCAGCACGTTTATCATAAAGCTTGGTTGTTAGATAACCATTAACGTCCTTTTCAAGCAAAATACCCAAATATGAAACAGATGTGCCAGACTCTGTGGTATCTTTTATCTCAGTCTCACGATTTCCTTGCTATACGAGGGTTGTCCCAAAATTCCGTAGACAAGGGTTGTATTGTAGGAACCCTATGTCATACATTAATGAAACTTCGTATATAGATTAAACCAACACTTTCTAATAAATTTATGGACAAATATGGTAAAACTTCTCAAATTATTCCAATTTAAAAGACACCTTTCATTGTCTTGTGTAGGAAGGCGGCGCAATACCCAAAAGTTGCAATTAAAATTTGGTTTATTATATTTAAAATCCTACGGAAAGGTATTTACTACCCATTATTTTTTAAAAGGGAATGAAAAATCTTAATGCTGTTTTACTGACTACATTTCTTCAAATTTTGGTGTTTATCCTTTGATAAATATAAACTTCATAATGTTTTATACACAAATGGGGTTGAAATCCGACTTGACCTTTGAAATAATTTTATACATGCGTAATTCACATATACGGTCGCATTTTATTAATGATGTAAATTCAAGTGTTTTGATCCTGGAATTTACAAGGTTAAAAAAAGTATATACTAAAAAAAAAAAGTTACAATGGACCCCCCTTGGAAAATGACTGAAACGGTTTTTCCCTGTAAACACGAATATGTGTAAAATAAAAGAAAAGTTAAACATTTGCGGCAATAGAGTTCCACTGTGCCACCCCACCCCCCACGATATAGGTTTTTGACGTTTGGCCGTAGAAATACTTTAGCGTTTTTTTTTTAATTGTCAATTTCTGGGATAGGATTTTTTTTTTGACATGCCCCCCCCCCCCCCGGAAAAACTTTGTTTAAATTAGATTTTGATATATGTTTTGCTCATAATCGGACCTTTTTAAACCGGTTACTCCCCCCCCCCCCCGATCGACACCACAATCACACAGCACATACTTTTTGGAATAGGCTAGATGGAAAAGGTTTGTTAAAATTTAATATCTTATTTTAATTAATTAAAATCGGTACTATACATGTGAACATGTAAATATACATCACATCACGTTGCGTCACACCATTATCATATTTATAGATTAAACACCATTTGGCACACCTACGCCGATTCCCACACATCTGATAAGGTGATGGAATCGACGAAGGTTCGCCAAAATGGCACATGGCTGCACTGGTGTGCATTGGATTAATTCATTTTGAGTTATAATTGGATTTATATTTCATGAAGTTGAGACACAGGGAGTCGGTAAGTAGAAGTTTTTATTTACATACTCCAAACTAATAGGTTAAAGTTTAAAAAGGGTGAAAGATCATCGCATGCCACACTAGACGAATTTCATATTGTGAAGTTATCTCCCGTTGTCGATGTGACATTCAGTTACTGCCAATACTGTTCTTTTTTTGTTACAACTCCAAAAAATTCCATTTCGTGACAAGCAGGAGAAAAAAAATGAAAACAAATAAACAAATAAAAAAACAATGATAGTGAGGTCAATGTTTTCTAAGTTTATAGGGAGAGGATGTCAAGAGTCATTTTTTACTTGCTACAGTATATAGTCTTGTTTAAATGACAAAGCAAATGCCAGATGGGGGGGGGGGGGATTCCAATCTTCCTACCCACTTCCTGTCCCTGAAATAACAATGTATTTTGTTATTCCAGTTAAATAGTATATTTTTTTCCATTTGAAAATTATTATACATATTTTGTTTGTGTTTATAGTATGTCTGTCTATAAGTCTGCAGAAATTAAATCCTAGCTAGCTTGCCCATAAGTTTTAAGTGGGATGGGCTATACATATAGCTTCCACATTTTATAGGTTTATTTCTTGCGACAATTGAATAAGACCTTTTATTTGGGTACCATTAATTTTTACCTCTGATCGCTTGACATGGGTCATACACATTTTTACAAGAAAAATACCAAACTTTAAACTCTGCTTAATTTTTGATCAGTAGGTGCTAGGGCTTTCATTTTTATCATGACATATTGTATTCATTGTGAACTGTCAACAGGTATAAATATGTTTGACCTTGACCCTAGAGTTTGAACCACTTAAACAAAAAAATTAACCTTGGCAATTAACTTTTGAACAGGAATTACTAGTTTCTTTATTTCACATTTGCATTCCTTGTGACAATACTTTCTTCTGATACTAACAATTTGAACCCTTTGACCTTGACCTTTGATTTTGACATATATTTTTCAACCTTCGCCATAGGCTTCCATTGGGACATCAGTGTTTCACAAACACATCTTATCTTCATTATTATTTGTGGTGTCTCCATATGAAAAGTTATTCACAACAAACAAACAAATCATAAAGAAAATATAAAACATGAATATGTTGGTCATATATCTCTGCAGGAAAAAAACAGCTTTTCATCTCCAACCATATTGTAAATTTTCAAAACACTCATTTGAGCTTTTTTGGTTTCCTTTATATAATGTCTATGAGACGTGTTGTCCATCTGTTTGTCTGAAAACTTTTTACATTTTTAACTTCTCTAGAACCACTGGGCCAATTTTACCCAATTCATATAGAAATATGTACATTTGTATGTCAGATAGTCCATCTGTCTCAATAAATTTAACCTTGGTTATCACGGTCAATCTACTGAAAAAGAGACATTCATATTAAAGGATGTATTGTATATTTTGTGAGAATGGCATGTTTTTTTGTTTTTGTGTGACTTGTGACATATACCAACTTGTTAAATGTTATAAATTCATCATTTTGAAAGAGAAAAGTTAGGGCATTCATTAAATTGTATATTATTACCTTTGACCTTTCAACTTTTGTTTTACACTGTGACCTTGACCTTGAAGCATCAAGCATATTTTAAAAAGGTTGGCTTATAACTTTTGATTGAGATGAGATATGACTCTCACATTTGAAACTGAACATAAATTATATAGAGAATTCAATTTGCTGTTGATTTCAAATACAGCGTTGAAACTTGATATTGTTTTTGATTCTATGATTGTTAAATTGACGTTGCTTGTAAATTATAATTGTATCAAACTTATAGTTATCTCTGAATTCGTATATATACTGTCATAAATCTTTCATGCCATCACTTTGTTTGGTCATTATTTAAATATTTAATTGTTTACGGATTTTTTTTCCATTTGCCCGATCAAGGCAATGAGCATTCGGCCTTTGACCGGCCGGCAAGGTAAAGTTACTCCTCTGTGGCACCTGTTCATAACTTCGATGTTTGCTCTGCTCCCGCTTTGTATTGGACTTGTAGTTTGATTGATGTTGCATATTTCAACTGTTTGTTATATTTTGAAAAAAAAATACCAATGTTTTTAACTTGCTAAAAAGGATTATTGGAGCGCCACTTGAAGTTTCTTGACATTAGGCGACGTTAATTACTCTGATTCAAACCATGTGCTATCTTTTTACGACACAATTTCATATATCTTCCAATTCTAAAGACTAATCTCCTCTTTTCACCACCTTAAATGTACAAATAGACTTTTTGAACGTTTTCAAAAAATATCTTTTTTGGAGTGATGAAGATCAATAAGTTCCTAACATAAATGTGAAGTTAACTGTGAGTTTAAAGTTCAGGTTTACAAAATCCAAAGAAGCAATGCCTACTAATAAGCACTAACAAGTAAATAAGGTATGACCTTGTGACCTTCACGGCACTATATCCAATCTCAGATGTTTTTGGAGGTCCCAGTTTGATCTGCCCCGATTTGTATTATTAAAACCGCTTCTGAGCTTGAAAACTTAATTCGTTGTTTGTATACTATTTGTATTTCACTCCCAGACATTGCGTCTGAATTTGGATCAAAGGAATTTATTATTAAAAGTGCCAGCCTTTCTTTCACAAATGTTACCATCTGAATACTTAGTTCTATGTACGTGCAGGCAATCTGTAGAAGGATATCAAGGAACACTGTGCTCAGAGACGTTAAATGAAATTCCAATTCTTGACTTTGTATACATGTACATATCATATGAATATGGTTAGGAATATAAGAAAAGAATTCTCTGATTAAAATTCAAAATTCTGCAAAAATAACTATTGGTCATTAATTTACCAATTGGTGAATATTCTCTGCCCTACAACTGTGCAATTTCAAAGTTCATGAGTATGTCTACGTAATAAAAATGTGCAAGATATACATGTGCTTTGTAAGCTTTTTTTATATTAAAGCTTTTATTGTTTTTAAAAAGATAATCAGAAAACATCAATTTACATCCTTGTATATTTATTTAAAAATACGTATATTTTTGTACAGATTTTTTTTTTTTTTTTTTGGTTTTATGCTTACGCATAATTTCGACGTGCATTTTTACGCTATTATATATCATAGAAAACATATTAAAAAATATTAATACGTATAAATTATAATAAAATACAAATAAAAATCAAGAATACAAATAAAAACATGCAATACAAATTTAATGGAAAAAAGAAATACAAATAAAAGAAAATAAACAATGAAATCAAGATTAAATAAAACATATAAAAAAACAAACAAAATATTGTCTGAAATATATACAATACTAATGAGAAAGAGGTCAAATAATGCTACGCTTGACATGCCATAAAAACAAGATATCAAACATTATTTAATGCATTAAAGAACGAGGGCGCATTTGATTGGCATTCGGCAGGAATCTGGATGTACTTGAAAAGTGAAAATTTTATCGACGTGTCACATGAAATTTTAACTTTTTTTTATCTATCGGGTTCCCGTGAAATGGAAAAAGAAAATATTCTCCCGCATGTGAGTTTTGATTTGCTAAAATATAATCTGAAAATTAGTTCGATCAGACATTTGGCTCAAAATGGTACATTTTCAATACACGTTTTTCTAAAACTTTACTATCTCTGGGTCTTCTCTCCATGATTTGAATCGTTATTTGTGTGCATTTTAATTCAAAGAAAAGTACATCATTTGCAAAAAATGGATAGAGGACTTAGAGACCATAAAAATAATCTTTTTTCCCCAAATCGAACTGTGTTATTCGAGTGCTTCTATGTCCTTTTCAAATTAAATCCACTGTTTGTGTAGCGATGATACAGCAGGAGGGGCTACCTGTTCAGTGAACTAGAAGTGAATTCTTTTTATTCAAGCCTCGCATGTGGGGCTTTTCTTTAATGCAAACAATCAATTCCTTTGTAAGTTTCATGTTATGTACTGATTGTTAAAAATTTGAATTAGATAAATTATTCAGTTGCACCGAGAGCGAAATCAATTCCAATCTTCTATTCTATATAATCTTTGGTGTACATGTACACGTATCATCTCTGATTTTTTATCTTATAGGTGTTCATTTTTAATGAAGCATTACTATGTTATTGTTCCTCCGAAAACGATCCTTAATGTTACACTATGATACGGTTTTTCAAACTAAATGAAAACAAAATCCTCTGCATTTTTTTTAAAGATCTGACCAGCTACGTGTATGATCAGCCAACCAAATCACACCAAATACGCCCATCTTTTTGTGCAATACAAATTTCTAATTTTTTCATGAAGAATAAGTTATAAACGGTTCCGTTATAAACATGTGGTTTACATTGAAAAAATATATCTCCAAGGATTTTCTTACTGAATATTCTATATATCATCTTAATACTTTAACTTTGCATGGAACAGAATCTTGAAAGAAATTAAACAATAATCTTATTGACAAATAAATACTAATTGTATTTTCTGTTTCAAACTTAAATGAATTGGGTTTGTTTTAGACATGAGTGAAATTTTCTTTTCTTAACTTAAAGAAAGTACATATAAAGAGTTTAATTAAATTGCAAAAACTTGTTTCGAAGAGCAAAGGAATGGACAAAGCAAAACTTGTGTCTATGCTGTTTAATGGTATGACAGTTTTGATTTAAAAAATACCTTACTGTTTTAAAACAGTATCTCCATGAAAAATACATTCAAACATAAAAGATCTTCTCTTAAAAGAGGTACAAAAATATCACACTTGTTCATAAACTCGAGAAAATATGTTTCAATACATAATAAATATAGTCTGCTCTACAATCATAAGAGTGATTATAATGAAATGATGACGAAGTAAGGATGGTTAGCGCTAGATGGTACAATATACAGGTAGTCAAACGCGAGTTATCGTTCATAAAATGCGTATTGCGTCACTTACCTGTACATTGTACCATCTAGCGCTAACCACCGGATTGATATTAAGTACAATACTAGTATATAAAATTTATCTCATTCTTGCCTATGGTCTTTGTTATCTTATATTGCCTTTAATTTTTCTTCTGCTCGAGCACTTAGTTCTGGTAGTTCAGGGACTGTGACGTAATCAGTGACGTTGCTATCACACTCGCCAAAGGACAAGTCGACCCCCTGTTGACAGCGTCAAGATGTGGGTTGTTAGTTTCAGGTCGATCGTCGTTTTCGAACAATATTGATGAAGATGGCGACGACAATGACAATGATAATAACCCCTACTACGGATACAACAGGGGCAACTATTCCCACCAATGACTCACTTTCTTCTGGGCCACACCCTGCTCCGCAACATTTTGATCTGCAATCTACAAAAGAAAAGTATATTTATAAAAGGGCACATCAAAAAATATTTAAAACCCTTTCTTTTCTCATATTTCTTATCCATCTTAAACTCACGTAACCGCATTATCTGTATTTGTTAAGATACATGTAATTATTCACTCTGTAGTTCCTTACTGACTTGTTTTCTGAAATAAATCTAATTTCAAAAACGCTTCTTGAAATTATTTTTACGATAAAATAAACATAGGCCCTAATGTATATTTTTATGATATAAAAAAGGTGTCAAAACAAAATTCTGTATATTTTACCTTCTACGACACATTTTTGGTTAGGACATGATTCCTTCAAATTGCAATATCCACCAATTAAATCGAACACGTTTCCCTCCATAGTACTTGTACACCAGGAACAGCCAGAAGTACGGAAACAGTCGCTATAATGTATAGAATACTTAAAAATAAACAAATGGCAAAAGCGGATCCAGGGCCGGCGCGCCATTCGTGCCCCCCCCCCCCCATTTGAATTTTTTGTGTGTAAAACTTCTACATGTATTTCCATTATCAAGGAAAAATCGTCTCTTATTTGTAAAAGTTTGTCAGCTTCCGGCGGCGTCGGACCCCTGGACCCACACCAGGATCTTGCCCTAGAACTACCGGGGGCTTCAGTGCAGCCTCCTGACCACCTGCTTTTCACTGCGCCCTCGTTACGAAATTCCGGGATCCGCCACTGAATGGTACACGTTATTTATTTTCACTAGAAATTTACAAATTATTACAAAGACATAATATTAAATGAATAATTAAATGAATAATTCGTTGAAGATATTAGCATGTGATATCATTTTTATTAACAATTGGATAAATTCGTGATTTAATTTCATTTTTTTCAATATCTATTCAAGAATGTACAACCAAATATCGAGGCAAACCGTCCACAAAGTCCCTCTGGTAAAACCTCATCCAGGAGCTCCTTTGATCGGTATCTTTTTTTTCAATATTTAATCACAATTATATACAATAGAAAAAGAAGAGGAAAGATACATATTACATATTATTATTATTGATATTTCATTTTCATATTTAAATAACATTGAAAAACAATTTAGAACTAATTATATACATAGAGAATATTACATACTAAAATCCATATCATATGTCATATCAGCCCGAGTGGCCCCATATCAGCCCGAGGGCCGAAGGCCCGAGGGCTGATATGGGGCCCGAGGGCTGATGTGACATATGATATGGATTTTAGTTGTAGTATTCTATTTATCATATATTTAAAATACTTAATGTGCGAGTTCATATATTGTCATTGAAGAATGTTTCGTGCTTGTTTATGACATTTTTCTTTAAAATCTAAAAGAGCCAATTTTTGGTAACTGGAAAAAAAAATAAGACCACAAATGTCATTAAAGAAATATTTTACATGAATATTTAAATAAAATCAACTAAATTAACTTTTGAACTTAATACAAGCGTTACTTCCGGTTTGATATGGATTTTCGGCCCGCCGGTCCGATACGTGATATGGATTTTCGGACCGGGCCGTGATATGGGGTATTGTGACGTCACCCGTATCACGCCGTGCAGAATCGGTGTATTTACTACTAAGTATATGATAAATTTACTTATCAAAGTACTAGTTTAACATATTATATACAGAAGCATGACCCTTGTTGCAGTGGGAATTTGTGTATAAAACGAAAAGGAATTCATCAATCCCACTGTAACTAGTATCGATAGCCAGGTCACCCTCTAATAAGGGTCTTGTTATAGGGCTTAAGAAGATCAAAATTTAGAGTATTTTGAGCATTTAAAGTATTTGTAATAGCTTGCCGTTCTGTTTTTTTTTTAACATGGACAGTTTGTTGAAAAGCAAGTTTCTAGATTTATAGTTTTGTCTTCCTCTGGTTCACTGACACTGGGATTACACGGAACAGTTTCACCCCCGAATTCCAAAAAAAAATGCCAAACTTTCGAAATATTCAAGTAATTTCATTTTATTTAAGTGAAATATCAGCAAAGTTAACAAGAAGAAGTTTTATGGCAAAGGTGACTTTGCCTAAGATAACAGTGAAGATTACTTACAGGTTTGTATTTGTTTTCACAGTCCTTAAAATCCAGGTTTTTGTAACAGAGACAAGTACATTGTCCAGTCCCACATTGCACAGCACTGGCCATAAAAAAAATCACCCGCCACCATCCAACTGGGTAAATGTGGTGCTTTTTTGTCCTTTCAAATTAATCCACTGTTTGTGTGCAGTGATGAAAGCTCAGTACGATGGTCTACATGTACCTGTACAGTGCACTAGAAGTGATTTTTTAAATTCTAGCCTCGCATGGGTCATTATTTTTTTAATGCAAAAATCAATTTTTTTGTCAGTTTCATTATAATTTATGTACTAATTTATAAAATTTTGCATTAGATAAATGGTTCAATTGCATCGAAAGCGAAATTTTACGGAGTAAATTTCCTCCCAAAACTATCACTGAAACAGTTTTCACTACCACATTACAATTTGAAAAAGGCAAAAATCTACAGAGTAAATTTCCTCTCAAAAAATGACACTGATACAGTTAACATACAGTAGTCAATTCAAAAGCGACTATCCTTGATATAACAAGATTTTACGGAGTAAATTTCCTCCCAAAGAATATCACTAATACAGTATTCAATACAACAATTACAATTTAGAAATAGCAAAAATCTACAGAGTAAATTTCCTCTCTAAATTCACATTGGTGCATTGTACATTTAGTATTTCAAAGCCAAAGCAATCATGGTTTACATAGCTAGATTTTACGGAGTAAATTTCCTCCCAAAGACTATCACTGAAACAGTTTTCACTACCACATTACAAATTGAAGAAGGCAAAAATCTACAGAGTAAATTTCCTCTCAAAAATGACATTGATACAGTGTAATAGACAGCTACATTTTAGGGGGTAAATTTCCTCCCAAAGAATATCATTGATACATGTACAGTGTTCACTACTAACATTACAGTTTGAAAAAAGCAAAAATCTACAGGGTAAATTTCCTCTCAAAATGACAATGATACAGTGTAATAGACAGCTACATTTTAGGGGGTAAATTTCCTCCCAAAGAATGTCACTGATGCAGTGTTAACTACTAGCATTGAAGTTTGGTAATAACAAAAAATCTACAGAGTAAACTTCCTCTCTAAATTCACATTGGTTCATAGCACATTCAGTATTTTAAACCAAAGCAACCATCGTTTACATAGCTAGATTTTACGGAGTAAATTTCCTCCCAAAGACTATTACTGATATAGTGTTCACAACTACATTACAATTTGCAAATAGCAAAAATCTAGAGAGTAAATTTCCTCTCAAAATGACATTCATACAGTAACATACAGTATTCAATTCAGAAGCGACTATCCTTTATATAACAAGATTTTACAGAGTAAATTTCCTCCCAAAGAATATCACTGATACAGTATTCACTACAACAATTACAATTCAGAAATAGCAAAAATCTACAGAGTAAATTTCCTCTCTAAATTCACATTGATGCATTGTACATTCAGTATTTCAAAGCCAAAGCAACCATCGTTTACATAGCTAGATTTTACGGAGTAAATTTCCTCCCAAAGACTATCACTGATACAGTGTTCACTACTAACATAACAGTTTGGTAATAACAAAAATCTACAGAGTAAATTTCCTCTCTAAATTTACGTCGGTGGATTGTTTATTCAGCATTTCAATGCCAAATCAATCATCGTTTACACTGCTAGATTTTACGGAGTAAATTTCCTCCCAAAGAATATCACTGATACATTGTTCACCACTACATTTCAAAATAGAATAAAACTCTACAGAGTAAATTTCCTCTCAAAATGCACTTCAGTGCATTGTACATTCAGTATTTCAAAGCCAAAGCAACCATCGTTTACACAGCTAGATTTTACGGAGTAAATTTCCTCCCAAAGAGAATCACTGATATAGTGTTCACAACTACATTACAATTTGAAAATAGCAAAAATCTAGAGAGTAAATTTACTCTCAAAATGACATTCATACAGTAAACATACAGTATTCAATTCAGAAGCGACTATTCTTTATATAACAAGATTTTACGGAGTAAATTTCCTCCCAAAGAATTTCACTGATACAGTGTTCACTACTAACATTACAGTTTGGTAATAAAAATCTACAGAGTAAATTTCCTCTCTAAATTCACATTGGTGCAATGTAAATTCAGTATTTGAAAGCCAACGCAACAATCGTTTACATATCTTGTAGATTTTACGGAGTAAATTTCCTCCCAAAGAATATCACTCATACAGTGTTTACTACTACAATTACAATTTGAAATTAGCAAAAATCTACAGAGTAAGTGTCCTATCAAACATGACATTGATACACTGTATATTGGGTCCTTTCGACAGCTTAACTTTACGGAGTAAATACCACCCCCCTCCCCCTGCAAAGTATAGCACTGATACTCATGTACAGTTTTCAATAAAACTATAAAACGTTAACATTTTCAAGTTAACAAAATCTACAGAGTAAATTTCCTCTCAAAAATGACATTGATGCATTGTACATTCAGTATTTGAAAGCCAAAGCAACCATCGTTTACATAGCTTTTTGATTTGACCATGTTTACGGAGTAAATGTCCTACCAAAGAATATCAGTGATACAGTGCTACCTACTAACATTTACAGTTTGAAAATAGCAAAAGTCTACAGGGTAATTTTTTTCTCTTAATTCATATTGGTTCATTGAACATTCAGTATTTCAAAGCCAGAGCAACCATCTTTAATATACTAGATTTTACAGTCATTATTTGCAGTAAGAAAATAAACATTATATATAGAAAACAGCAGAACGTTAGAGGATTAATTTCCTCTAAAAATAAATTGATACAATATACACTTTTTACAGGAAAAAAATATACAGGTTACATCTTATTGAAAAAAAGACTTTCGAGGGACATTTTCATCTCAACATACTAATGATGTAACACATTATTTTTTAATCTATAAACAAACAACATATAATCCATACAAACGCATACAGTTTTTTTGACTGATTTCAAGCCGTATTCAACGAGCGGAGGGGGTTCAATGTGCATGCAGTAGCATGTTGACGTCACAAACAATATTCAAAGTACGTTGAAAACTGTATTGTCCAGTCTATATCCGAGAAGGAAAAAGGAGAAGGAGGCAAGTCCCTCTCTTGATTATTGTTGAACAATTTGATTTCAAACACATCTATCACATTTACTTTCTTTGACCGAAGCTCCACTTCTATGCTTTCCTTATGGCTTATGCAATTGAAAACTTGCTGAATGCATTTCCAACATGTCCAAAAGAAATCTGGCCGCCATATTCTGAACAAATCCATAGTTGACCTATTGATAAAATTTTTAGACTCGTAAATCATCTCATATAATTGTTTTTAAACTTTCAATTTTTCAAAACCCATGGGCATTTATTTCTTGAGGCATGCCGGATTACATGTTGTGCACCACAGTCGAGCAGTGGTGCTTGCACAATTTTTGTAAAATCGAAAAATAGCCTTTCCGTTGTTTTTTCGTATGGAAATTTCATTCATCTAAAGAACACGTACATATACCCCCAGTCTACACACACATTTAGACAAACTAAGACAAGATAGATTTTATTTGAGGATGATGTCAATTTTCTCATATAAAACCAGATCATATACTATTGCATTAATCACGATTCAGATTAGTTCATACAGGACATATGCAATTAAAACACTAATTACTACGCGTTGAATTTTAAAAGGGGAGTTCAGAGAGATAAATGAAAGCAACTACCTTGACCAAGGATCGGAATCCTCATGAACTGTAGTTAAGGGTAGAATACATTAGAAGACACTACCTTAATTACACTTATCGTAACATATACTTAATTATATAATTTTAAATATACCTTTATTGTTCAATGTTTGGTCTTGGTTTCAATATTTCTCCATTCATCAGAAAACAGTCACTTTTATGTCCAGTCGTCACTTAAACCACTCCTGAAATAATTGCGTTCACAGAATGTGGGGCAGTCTAACTTGGTTTTCTTTCCCTAACTTGCTTCGTGTTCTCTGTGACTTTGAAGTAGATGAACCACTGGGCAGAATGCAAATATCCGATGCCGCCAATTTCAAAACTGCCATACACACAAATCATTATGTAGTATATAAATCGGGAAACGGAAAAATAAACTGTTTTAACACAGAACTTAAAAACAAATCCATCGTTTTCAAGATAAATGAATTAGATTGTTGTGAGAGAAAATTGAGATGGTCTGCTTCTCATCATTTCACCATTTTCTTTTCCGCTGTATGAATCCCCGCTGTTACACTTGTTATATATCAACCCTTTGTATTGGATAGAGCTGCGGCCATGTCATAATAATCTGACCTAAATTAAGCTGTAATTTCAACATTTTCTCACCATCAAAATCTAAGCCTGTCAAAAGCACAAGTTGCCATACTAGCTATTATTTACAATTTGTTGATAATTAACATTATACTCTGCTGCAAGTGCATTAACATTATCTACTAAAGTCGTAGTATTTATTATTTTTTGTAAATATGCGGTTTCAAAGATCATGAAGATGTGAAAAAAATCACGGACAATTATTCCTTTTCGATGATATATCTACACTAACACAATGAGATTAAAAAAGAGAAAAATAAGCTTTATAAAAACAATAGAAGTCCAATATTGTAAATGATTTGCTTTCTTTATGCCAGTGTCTTTCGATCCTATTGTAGTTTATTATTTACAGATTATTGGATGTCAGACTGCAAAAATTGTGAAGAATGATAGTAAAAATTTGAAATTTATATTATTTTATGTAGCGTAAAACAGTTACACAATCTGTCTATTTCTTCTTTTTTAATTTAAACGTGCCTTTTTTTTTTTAACTTTTAACACTAATACTGTATAATTTGTATATTTACAAATTTAAAGAATATACATGTATAAGAAAGAATTTAACTACAGGGGAACTTGGATAAGGCCGAGATTGTCTTTTCTTTTACACTGGCTGATATCGAATTTTTTCATTAAGTTGAATTTGCCCGTGTTTTAGCATTACTCTCTTTGAAATATTTAATAATTCAAAAATGCACAGATAGACTAAATTATTTTTGAGAAATTAAAAGATAAAGCTGTTTTTAGCAAAACTTTTTCAGCAACAGATCTTACATGTCTTGTCGAAAGGGTTGGGAGAAGTTGCCAAAATAAAAAAAAGACATTCTATCTTAGTTCAAAATATAGTGTCTACAAAGTTACTTTCTTCATTCCATGTTATGCAAAACAATCCCACACAGTTAAGTACATATGGTTATCAGATCTTCCACACATTAATTCTCGATTAGGAGCAATATGTGCTCAGCATGTATTCTTTAGGTCTATGGAGGTATCACAGTGCCCATCCTGCAGAAGTCGATCGCCATTACTTTCAGTCACTCAATTAAATGAAAAAATACACTTTATTGCCTAGATATCAAGACAAGTTATGCTTAAATAAAAGAATGCATTTTTTTTTTAAATTTTAAAAATGATGTACATATAAATTTGAATTTTTAAGTCCAGAACAAAATTTGATTAGTATTGCTTTTTCCTTATTAACTATTTCATTTTTGTTATATATTTTTTAAAAGTTGTTTTTAGCAATATAGATAGATATCCTTTCTAAGAAAGGAAACATGCAAAGAAAACCTTAGCATTCTATCCGAAGCGAACTCAATAAAAGCCGAATTAACGTTAATCTGTAAACTTCCCCGAGAAAACTTGGCAATTAATGTCTTAAGTTAATTGGGTTTAAAACAAAGTACAAAACTAATTATTGTAGAAGCCTTTGCACCCATTCTTTTTTCAGGGGGGGGGGGGTCATATTAATCAAATACTGAAAAACGTAAATTAAAGAAAAGGAAAGTTATAATAATTATTAATTGTAGTAAACTAAATCGTTAGTAGAAATAAGCTGTCTTTCATTTTTTTATTTACGTATTTCCATATAATTTTATTTCCCTTAGTATAAATTAACTTCGGGTACGATGAACTTGGTAATTCTGGAAGAACTGCGCGTCAATTATGGGGAAAAGGGTACGAAATTCCCGGAAGTCGGCATCATTTCCTGATTAAACAAGAGGGAGGAGGAGTACTAAATGGGTAGAGGTATCACACCGGTAATTGACCAATCAAAATGAACTTAGTCAAATATAGGTCCATACATATCAAATTGATTTTCCTTTCTTTTGAGACGTTTTTCTATTCTCTTCCAAGCCATTTTTACAACTTTGGTACCTGTGTCTAGTAAATTTTATGTACTTTATGACCAAATAAAGGTTTTTGAAAGGACCTTCTTTTCCGGGCATGGGAGGCTACTACATGTGATGCACTCGGAATGTTTATAAACACATTAAAAAACGCGTGGATTTGAGGTAGCCCTGTTTGCAAATGGAAAAAGAAAATGCCGTGTAGGTACCGTTTTGTGTGTGAGGATGTGTCAGCTAGTGTGACAGGTAATGTTTAACATCTCCTGCTAAATATTTTTTTCAAGTAAACAATTACCTGATTCTTTTTTTTTTACGATCTTTTTTGTGAAAACATTTACCGTTGTGATACCTAGACACAACCTGATTGGCTATGTTAATATTTTCATTTTAATGTAAAAATATTCACTGATGAAATAAATGGAGGAATGTATCAAGTTTATTTTTCTTTAATCAAAAAAGCTGAAAACCTAGGATCCACCCTCCTGAAATCGAAATCTGCTGCCGTAAACTGTCTTGCCAGCGTTTGGGTGATTTGCATCAATTACACTTTTATTGACTTCATCGGTGCGCGTCAATCGGACAAGATTTCTTTGCATGTGAATGTTAACTGTTCAGATTTTTGTTACATCCTGAAAAATAAACATTTTCAATAATGCATTAATTAATATACTGTCACATGAAATAATTATACATGCATATGCGATACATGTAGCAGTAGAGTATATGTAAAACATGTAAATAGTAAAATGGAATAAACTTCAATGGATTTACATTATTGACAATTTCTTCAGAGGTCAGCTTGCGCTTTCAGGTTTGATAGATAATATATCTAGATGCTTACAAAATTTAAGAATAACAGTCTTAGTAATTAAGATCAGATGTATAACACCCAATACACCATTATCGAATACAAGTCGTAAATAATAAATTACAGTTAGGAATAGAAAATACAGGCATATAAAAAGGAAGGCGATATATATTTTTTCTATTTTAAATGATTTACATTATTTGAGTTTTTAAAATTAAAAGTTCAAAACAAGTTTTATCAGTATTGCTTTTGCGTTAGCTTTTTCTAAAGTCTATTTTTCTCTTTTTTGACCTCATGGTGTTAGTGTCGATAGATCAACTAAAAAGAATAACAGTCCATGATTTTAATCACATCTTTGAAACCTCAATCTCGGGTACTGCTGCATGAGAAGATAATGTTTATGCAATTGCAGCAGAGTACTCGAGTATATGTTACATATCAACAAAATGTAAATAGGGCGACCTGTGATTTTGTCGGGCTTAGATTTTGATGGTGAAAAAATGTGAACTTACAGCTTGATTTAGGTCAGAATATTATGACATGGCCGCAGCTCTATCCAATACAAGGGGTTGATTACAAATGTAACAGCGGGGATTCACACACCGGAAAAGAAAATGATGAAATGATAAAAAGAAAAAGACCATCTCAATTTTCTCTCACAACAACCTTTGACGCTATTTTTATTCATTTATCTTGAAGTTCTTTGTGAAAACAGTTTATTTTTCCCTTTTCCCGTTATTTACCCACATGATGATTTGTGTGAAAGGCAGTTTTGAAATTGGCGGCATCGGATATTTGCATTGTGCCCAGTGGCTTATCCACTTCAAAGTCACGAGGACCAGAAGCTAGTTAGAGAAGAAAACCAAGTTAGACTGCCCCTCAATAAGTGATCGCATTTATTTCAGGAGTGGTTTAAGTGACGACTGGATATAAAAGTGACTGTTTTCTGATGAATGGAGAAATAACGAAACAAAGACCAAACATTGAATAATAAAGGTAAATTTACAATTATATATGTATATGTTGCGATGAGTGTAATTAAGGTAGTGTTGGCATATGAGTCTATCTTATCTACATTTACATGAGGATTTCTATCTTTATTAAGGTGGTTGCTCTCTTTATTGTGTGAAATGCTAAACACTTTAGTGATCATTTTATTTGTAGTAAAACTACCTGCATGTACATGTTATCATTTACCTCTCTGAATTCCCCTTTTGGCGTTAGTAATTAGTGTTTTAATTGTAAATGTACTGTCTGAACTAATCTGAATTCAAAATCGTGTTTAATGCAAAAGTATATGATCTGGATTTATATGAGAAAATTGACATCATCCTCAAATAAAATCTATCTTGTCTTAGTTTGTCTAAATGTGTGTGTACATACGTGTTCTTTAGATGAATGAAATTTCCATACGAAAAACCAACGGAAAGACTATTTTTCGATTTTACAAAAATTGTGCAAGCACCACTGCTCGACTGTGGTGCGCAACATATAATCCTGGATGCCGTAAAGAAATAAATGCCCATGGGTTTTGAAAAATTGAAAGTTTAAAAATAATTATATGAGATGATTTACGAGTCTAAAAATTTTATCAATAGGTCAACTATGGATTTGTTCAAAATATGGCGGCCAGATTTCCTTTGGACATGTTGGAAATGCATTCAGCTAGTGTTCAATAGTATCAGCCATAAGGAAAGCATAGAAGTGGAGCTTCGGTCAAAGAAAGTAAATGTGATGGATGTGTTTGAAATCAAATTGTTCGACAATAATCAAGAAGAGGGGCTGCCCTTCCTTCTCCATTTTTTCCTTCTCGGATATAGACTGGACAATACAGTTTTCAACGTACTTTGAATATTATTTGTGACGTCAACATGCTACTGCATGCGCATTGAACCCCCTCCGCTCGTTGAATACGGCTTGAAATCAGTCAAAAAACTGTATGCGTTTGTATAGATTATATGTTGTTTATTTATAGGTTAAATAATAATGTATTACATCATTATATATTGAGATAAAAATGTCCCTCAAAGTCCTTTTTTCAACTAGATGTAACATGTATGTTTCTTTTAAAGAAGAGTATATTGTATCAATTTATTTTTAGAGGAAATTACCCCTCTGATGTTCTGCTGTTTTCTATATATAATGTTATTTTCTTACTGCGAATAATGACTGTAAAATCTAGTATGTTAATAATGGTTGAACTTTGGTTTTTCTAAAGACTGAATGTGCAATGAACCAATGTGAATTTAGAGAGGAAATTTACCCTGTAGATCTTTTTCTATTTTCAAACTGTAAATGTTAGTAGGTAACACTGTATCACTGATATTCTTTGGGAGGAAATTTATTCCGTAAACATGGTAAAATCAAATACGGTTCGGTTTCAAATACTGAATGTACAAACACCAATGTCATTTTTGAGAGGAAATTTACTTGTAGATTTTGTTAATTGAAATTGTTAACGTTTTATAGATATGTTGAAAACTGTACATGTGTATCAGTGCTATACTTTGGGGTAGGGGGGAGTTCCCGTAAAGTTAAGCTGTTTAAAAAACCCAATATACACTGTATCAATGTCATTTTTGATCGGACACTTACTCTTTTGCTAATTTCAAATTTTAATTGTAGTAGTAAACACTGTATGAGTGATATTCTTTAGGGAAAATTTTCTGTAAAATCTAAAACTATGTAAACTATGGTTGCCTTGGCTTTCAATGAATGTACATTGCACCAATGTGAATTTGAGAGAAAATTTACTTGTAGATTTTTTTTACCAAACTGTAAGTTAGAGTGACACTTATCAGTGAAATTTTTTGGGGGGGAAAACCGGGGGAATTTTTTTATATAAAGACTATTTGCTTTTGAATTGACTACTGTATGTTTACTGTATGAATGTCATTTTGAGAGGAAATTTACCCCCTAGATTTTTGCTATTTTCATATTGAATTAGTTGTGAACACTATATCAGGGATTCTCTTTGGGAGGAAATTTACTCCGTAAAATCTAGCTGTGTAAACGATGGTCTTTGGCTTTGAAATACTGAATTACAATGCACTGACGTGCATTTTGAGAGGAAATTGACTCTGTAGAGTTTTTAGCTCACCTGAGCCGAAGGCTCAAGTGAGCTTTTCTGATCAAAATTTGTCCGTTGTCTGTCGTCGTTGTAGTCGTTGTCGTTGTTGTCGTTGTTGTCGTTGTTGTTGTCGTCGTGTGTAAACTTTTCACATTTTCATCTTCTTCTCAAGAACCACTGGCCCAATTTCAACCAAACTTGCAATAGAGCATCCTTGGGTGAAGGGGATTCAGGTTTGTTCAAATGAGGGGTCATGCTCCCTTTCAAAGGGAGAAAAAGGATTTTAAAAA
>NW_026925453.1:0-26021 GCF_032062105.1 Saccostrea cuccullata | reverse complement strand
TTATTGCCCCTTTCGCAAGAAATGCTTGTTATCGCTACTCCTCAGAAATCGTAAACCTCAGAGGTATGAAACCTTCATGAATGTCTTCGACTAATTAAGGGCACTCTTCAATCTATTCTTTGCGAAAGCATTCGGTGACCCCTTCAATGAGTTATTGCCCCTGAAACTTTTTGAATTTGACAAATAATTAAAATTTTTCAAAACGAGAAGTCATAGAGACATAGGACCTTTGCAAATGATTGAACTGCCAAAAAAGCTGCCAAGAGTTCTTTTGCATTTATGTGATAGGATTTCTCTACTGGGGACCAAAATCCTCCTGTGCTTTGAGTTTTATATGTGCCTCCCCCCCATCCTAGGTCTGAGGCATCTGATGTGAGAATCATTGAGGGATTTGTTGAAGCAATGATTGATTTCCCATTCGAAATTTCTAATTGGTCTATCCACCATCTTAGTTCTGTTTTTACCCCACTTGATGTAGGAATCATTGCTTCGTAATCTTTGTTTTCTAGCAACCCCTTGATCTGAGTCATTTGCATGCATCGACAATGTAATTTGGCTGGGATTATTGCCTGCATTGTTGAAATTAATTTTCCTATCAACTGGGACATTTCTCTGACAGACAGACTTTATTTTTTCAGAACCTGTTTGCAGTTTTCTTTTATTTTTTGCACTTTTTCTTCTGGTAATCTGAAGAGCATATTTACGGAGCTTATTTCGAAGCCCAGAAAAGAAATTACTTGGACTGTGTCTAATATAGATATTTTCCAGTTTATCGTGAAACCAAGCATCTGTAAGAGAAAAAGTGTTGTATTTGATATATGGAACCAATTTCTCTCTGTTTTGGCTAGTCTAAGTAGATTATGAGCTTCATTCCTAAACCTCTCAGAAGACCTACTACTGGTTTTAAAAGTTTTGTGAATATTTTTGGAGCAGAGGCCAGACCGAATGGAAGTGTGTGGAACTGAAACATCTCCCCTCTCCACAGAAATCTCAAAAACTTTTGATCCCTTTGATTGATTGGGACTATCAGATATGCATCTTTTAGATCTATTTTGCACAAGTAAAGGCCCCTTTCCATTAAATCTTGAACCATGAACAGACCTTCCATCTTGAAATGTTGATAAAGAAGGAATCTGTTTAATGGTTTCAGATTTATTATGGGTCGATGTCCCCCGTCTTTCTTTGGGACTGTAAACATGTTGCTGACAAATTGATCTTGATGAGGAGTAACTCTTTCTACTGCATCTTTCTGTAGCAAACTTGTTTTTTCTTCTTGAAGAATGTTTTCTTGTTCTGAGCTTAAAACTGGGGGATGATGAATCTTTTCTTGAACTGGATGACTTATCCAATCTAAAGAAACTCCTTGAACTGTTCTTAGAATTTTTAGATCTTTTGTTATTCTTTGCCAATTGTTTATGAAATACTTTAGCCTCCCCCCAACAGGGATCACATTTTCTTGATCTACCAACTGCAGATTTAAACCCAGAATTTCTGGAAAAATTTTTGATTTTTGTAGAACTACTGCAGAAAATGAGCTTAACGCTTCTTCTGCCTAAGTAAGAGTTCTTCCCCTTTCTAAATTTTGAGGTATATTGTCCATACCTGTCTGACTTCTTTCTGTGACTCTGGTAAGGTATGTTGAACCTGTATCTTTTGCCCTCCGAAAATCTGGCGGAGGGTCTATCTTCAAAGGGCTGTTTGAACCTCTACTTATTCCCGTAACTGGTATAGGAAATAGAAGGTCGATTGTAAAAAGTTGACTTCTTTCTTTTTTTTTCTGGCTGAAAAGCAGCAACTACCTCGCTAGCCTCTTTTCTTCTTTTCCCTGTCTTTTTAAAGATCTTTATAAATTTATCACCAAACAGTTTACTCTCGCTTGTTTCTAAAGCTTCTGAATTTTTTTTTTATCCAAATTGGCCTTAGCCTTCTTATAATCTCCTGTGATCTTAACAGTTGCGTGACCCTTCTATGGTGATCAACTGCTACACTCGCTTGACCCACTAAACACACTGATTGTTCTAACAAAGAACACGTATGGGTAACATCGACATTATCTACTTCATGAGATTCCCCAGAAGCAGCCCGCAAATTCTCCAAAATACTCCACAACTTGGAAAGTGGTCTCATAGTTTTGTAAATTCTCAACTGAATATTTTGTGCCCCTTTGTCAACTCCTTTATCAAACTGTTTGTTTTTCTTTTCCAGTAAAGGACTGAAAAAGGATTTTATATTTTCACTTTGAAAAGATCACCTGCATCGCGTATTGGATACTTGTCTAAGATCTTAGTTTTCAGGGTTTCGTTACTGAAATATTTATTAAAAATGGATGACAAAACTGTTTCAACTCATCGTCAATTTTTTTCATTTGACATCTTTATTAATGTCAAATCTTTCATTAACTTCAATCGTTTTTGACGTTACACTTATTTTTGGTTTAGAGGCGCTACGTTCGTTTTCTCTACTTCCTGTGTTGGAATTTATGGATTCCGAACCCGACTTCTGTGACTTACGAGAAGAAGTTCTAGAATCACTGCTACTCTTAAAACCGTCAGAACTTGAAGAATCTGAACTGGAGCCAGAACTTGATCTAGAGTGTCTCCTTTTCTTCGCTATACTCTTACTATGAGTTTGAGCTTTGGTGTGTCCACTACTAGGGGTTTCGACTTTATCAAAATGGCGACCATCATGTCGAGAAACGTGTTCTCTTGAATTCATCAGCGAACTCGAACTAGAACGCCTAATTTGCTCTCTCGACCAGTTAGAGAAGGACATGAAACTGTCTGATATGCTCAACATATCCGAATGTTTCCTCATAAAACCAAGGTCGAGGGAAAAACGTAACAACGAACACGGGCACCACGAAGTGTGTGGACCGTAACAATTCCAGGTAAGTGTCACTCACGAGGCAACTCGAAAAATGAGTAAATTTTCTATAAGGAGACTTTTTATATGGCTATTCATAGCATCACCTAGTGGCGAGTCAAACGGAGAGAACACTAATTATCTTGTCGAAGGTTATGAAATGAAATTGGCCTTCGAAGTTCATGGTGGGCTTAGCAAGTGGGTATTCACAGATAAGTATTGTTGCATATGGTGCCAAGATTCAATGTGAAAGTGGTACATGTACACACTGGTCACCCATTCTCAATATAAGGGCACAAATGCCTCTCTGATTTTTTAAAAACTGAAGTTGTAAACAAATGAAAGAAATTCTGAAGATTTTGTAAATTTTTTTTCATCAAATTTTAATACATGGAATAATGACAAGGTATATTTTTATTCTGTAGCTTGAAATGTTTTCTCTTCAATTTTCCAAATAAAATGTAGTCTTTAAAATCAACTTTCAAGACAAAAGCAACATAGGCATACAACGTGCATTTGATTTTTCCTTTCAAAAAACAAAGGTTACTTTTTGAATGTACATTTTTTTTAAATATATGTAAATTCTTCTCTCTGATTTGTTTAGAGAAGGGACTCTTGTTTTTCTATAGTACTGGAACTTAACATGTACATGTAGTAAAATTCTATTTTGCAGTTACTGTCTTTTTTAACATATATCCATGCCGATGAAAACTACGTAAATGTAACGTACATTTCACTTTCGTTTTAAAAAGCTTAAAATTCATCTAAAAATTCATCGTTTTGTTTCAGTTTATTCCAAGAAAGATTCTCTATGTAATCACATTGTGTTATATGTCACAATCACCACTATAAAGACACGATTGCCTCAGAATATTAATAGGTAACGTACATTTCAAGCTTGTAATAATATGTAAATTAGTAATAAGAAAATATTGAAAAAAAGCAATTATTGACATAAACATCATTTCAATGAAGCGTTTTAACGCAGTAATATAAGAAATCATAATGTAACAAACATGGTTATTTGTCATCAACTACATGAATGTCAAGTCACTTCGGTAACGTTCATTTCACATAATATTGGGGAGTCCCCTCCACAAGTTCATTACCATTCTTTTGTGCTGTTTCGCTGAAATTGACACCGGTCGTAGCCTAGTTACTTCTACCTGTGTGCAAGGGTACAGACAAAAAAATAAGAGTCAGACGTATTTTGCCATGATCTAACAAATGCTTGTGTTTGGCCCTTGAAACTTAACATAAATCTATTCCGAATATATCCATCGACAGTCTTGTTAACAATTTCATTTAGTATGTTGCAACATCGTTTGTCAAAACACAAACATACGTACTTTTCAGCAGATCTGGAAAAATATAACCCAAAATGCAATGATTCAAACAAAACTGAGTATTATGTGCCTTTCAGTATTTGAAATGTAAGTGACCGTCATGTGCTCTGGGTTTATTTGTTTTGTTTCTTTTTTGTTTTGTTTTGTTTTTTTTTTTTTTTTACCAATTATAAGCCTATGCATACCTTGTTTTAAATTATCAACAACAAATAAATTATTATTGACGAAAAGTCGCATATTAAAAGTAAACAAACTACAAAAGGGTTGCTAAAGATGAATTTAAGACACTTAGAAATAAATTTTCTAGCATGTGGTAACAGTCTACCACATTTACGAGGATTGGGGGTGCATTTAGATGGATTTATGTGGTCAGTTGTTAAATGGATTGTAACGATAATTTTGTTTCGCTCGTGTAAACGCAATTCATTGACTAAATAAAAAAAAATGTCAGTTAGAAATACGCAAAATGTACGTTACCATACGTAACGTACATTTCAAATATAAAAATCAATTCTCTTCCACAAGCGTACATTAGACACGCAATATACTGATACTATTTGAACTTGCATATCATAAGAAATGCATCATACAGGTTTCGTATTCAGAAATATATACCAGGTATCAAAATTATATTACATATAATTGACCTTAATATATTTTTTTCCTCAGCAGAAACGTTTCTTTTAATTAATTTTGGGATTTAGCCGACCTCCAACCTTTGAAACTTTCCTTTGTGTACACATTCGAGTGTGTGAAAGTATGAGAATACATGAAATTTCGTGCGAGATTCACTTAATTCGAATTTCATGGTAACGTACATTTCAGTAACGTACATTTCTAATGATCACTTTTCATGTAAAAAATAATTTTTAATTGTGTAAAGCAAAACGTCTTTGCCAGTTTACAGGATACAAGGGGTTGCTTATTCAGAATCGTCTCATATTTTCTACTTAATATATATTCTTAATGGAAGAATATAGGTAACCTACATTTCTTTCTTATCTCTACGATTGAAAATGTCTTTCATTCCGTAAACATATTTTAAAAAGTTGCTCAAATTGTTCAATTTCATGTTACATTATCTAAATAGGAGTAATTAATCCTTTGAAATTTCAAATTCAGCCCATCAATAAATAAAGGAGAACAAAACTATCAGGTGTATAATCTTTGTGTTTGCTTGTAATGTGGTTGAAATAGAATTAAGCGACAGGGACATTGCACAATAAAAATTATTTATTATCACAAAGAAAATGTATTTATTGTTATGAAAAGAAATATATATGATACAAGGTTTAACTTATCAGAAAATTTTTACCTGAGAATCAAAACTATATATTACACTGAGGGGATTCAGCATAATATTTGCCTCGGCGACAGTAACGTACATTTCAAATAGGCTACTATATTTGAATTTGGAACTCCTTAAATACCCTTTCAGATCGATAATTATATGAATTCTTATTCATTGTTATATGACTATTTATAATGTTGATTTAAAAATTACATCAGTGGTATTTCTTCTAAATGAAAACGAGGCGACATTATTTGAGCCCTTATATTGAGAATGGGTGTGGTACACACATACTGAAAACAACTACCCATTATTATGGCAACTTTGATCTTACTTTGAACTTACGAGTGATTGTCAAAAACATCAAAGTTCGAAAGCAACACAAAATTGGCTGAACAATACGAAATACGCACACTGAAACATGAAGATCTAGTATTTTCTTTTGAACGTGAACTAATGCGTTTTAAACTTAAACTATTCAGTTAATATACACGTATTCTCACCTGCTAATACCAAATGCATGTCCGTATTATTTGATTCATTGATGTGATGATCTTCCTCGTGAAATAATCATAAAAATTGACGCTCAGATTTCGGATCACCATCATGTTTACACCACAGCGGAAACACGTGGCTATTTCAATTCGTATCTCATACAGTGATGATGAGTCGTATTTATTTATAAATGCGAGTTTTTGTATTGTTAAATTTCGTGCCAATATAGATTTAATTAAATTGCAAATTAAGTATACAGTATAACAAGATACAACAATATTAATATCTGATTTTTTTAAAGTAAAGATCAACGTTTAGGGAATCTACAATTTTTATCAACATTGTATAATCATTACATGAAATATACATCATTACATGTTATTGTAGATGAATAAATTAACATTTCACTTCACAAAAGGCAGAACGATAGTATATATATTTGTTTTTTGAAATCTATTTTTTTTTTTTTTTTGTATTATGCATTTATTTCAGTAAAAAATATATTCTAAATGGTCAAAAACGTCTTATAAAGGAATTTGTTGTTTCGAGTAAGACGCAACAATATCGACCTTGACGTTACATGTAAATATTGACCGATTTTTCCATAAAAACTATGCGAAGGTCACAAATTCAAATTATCGTAATTAAGAAAATACTGAGCGTAATAAGCCCTGTAAGGGCTGGTTGGAAAGGAAATTTTCTCTACTTTTACTAGCTTTAATTTGTTTTTCCCTATTTCAACACAGAAATAAACTTAAAACTGAGCTCTGTTAAAACATTACGAATAAAATCGAGAAAAAACACATAAGTGCAAGAAAATTCATGTTTTTAAAATATACTTTAAGGTAACAACAATAATTTTTACATATTTTAAAAGCAGAGAAAATATGCTTTAAAAATATACTATACTTTCCTTATAAAGTTAATCAGGAAAAAAATGTCAATCGTCTGGAAAATCGGCAATTGCTTTGGAAAATTACGCTATTTTCAAAAAGTCACGTTTGTCTTCACAACGTATAAATACCGGCAATCAAGACATAATCTTTTTAGATATTTTAAAAGTAGAGAAAATTTCCAAAAAGATGATATATAGTTTATATACCTTCATGCTACCATAAAATAGATACGGAAATCTTATTTTTGCGAAGTCGTGTTTTAACGCGCCACCGGTCAATTTGACCGATACGGAAGTGAAGGGGTTAAGGATGATAGATAAAGAGTGATACAAAAACAATCCATGCAAACTCTTTTCTCCTTTAACAATCTCAATTTCTGTAGGGAATAAAAACTTTTGTGGCCAAATTCTACGGTGCCTGATGGGGTTTCAAGGTTTGTTACAAAAGGGGGTTTTAAACTCAAAGGTTTTTTTTCCACTTGCCGATGGACAGCTGCAAATTTTGTCCCATACTCAGCACTAACGGCCATTGAGCAGTGAGGTATCCTTTTTCGTGTTGCCACCTACTGCGACATGGGGTCTCGGTTTAATACGATTCATCCGAAGGACCGGTCTCCACGTCCCTCAATTGGATTCGAATCCGCGACGTGAGGATCGACTCCTTACTTCTATTGCAGTATCAAGTTTATCATTAAGTCGAATGCTGACTGACGTTTTCATACCAATTGTTGGACCATTATTTATACACTAAATCGTCTACGGGTTTTTTCGTTTTCCCATCATAACAACAAGCGCACAGTTGGTGTGACCGGTTGTTAGGGGATGCTTTATCCTCCATGATACCTGATCCAACCTCTGATGTTTTAGAGGTTCGTGTTTGCTCTGCTCCTCATTTAAATTGTCTGATTGGACTTATGAGCTTGAATACTGTGATCTCTCTCTATATATATATATCTGTATGTATTTCATAAACTTGTGTGTAAATGGTGATTATAGACGGTGGTCGATTTTTAAAAAAATTATAAACAATCCAATTGTGTGAAGAGGGAATAAAACACGGATCCTTAGAAATTCTTTAGGTGATATCAGGTGCCTAGAAGTTTCCCCTGTTGACGGGTCACACACCTGTATTGATCAGGTAAACGGAATATTCCGTAGACAATTCAGTATAAAAACAAAGGCCTTACAAATGGTTTGAAATAAGTCAGCCAAAACACGACCCAATGATAGGTCATGTGTGCTAACAATGTCATTTTTTAATAACCATAGAATTTATGAAATGCCATACGTATGTATTGAATGAGTTCTACAGTGAAATATGTCGCATTTTTACGTTCTTTAGTCATAAATATTAACCAAAACCTAAAATATCATGCAATAAATATTCTGTGGATTTTAAGTATGTAAACAAAGTAACGAATATTTGTTCTCCATAAATTTAAAAATGAGCCAAAAACATTAATTGTCAAGGCACTATCCCTTTTAATTCCACACCTTATTAAGATTTAGTTGTGTCATCTTTCTATCCCGCAAGTACTTAAATATTAAGTGGTACTTTCAAGTCAAGTAGTCGCTAATGCTCAACAGGTTTCATTCGCTGATACTATGTTCCATCATTTTAAAGTATTCATTTTCAAGTGTTGTTAACAAGTACGCAGTAAAAATTATTCGGAAATCCCACTTGAAAACATAAATGAACATTATCTACAGCCAAAATTTATGACATGGTCATCATAACATGATTTAAAACTGTCTAGGGATTGTTCTCAGTTATATCGATAAAGAAGCATCATGGAAAACATATTCGAAAATTCAACTCAGGACTATGAAAATTTAACGAACACCTCTACACCTCACGATGGGAATTCAGCAACAAAATCATCTGTGGAATTGAATACAGTTGAGGTTGTTCTGACCCTCGAGGAACTGAACCAAATTGAGGTTCACAGACGGTTGGCTCCTATGATTTACCTGGGAATCCTCATGCTGCTTGGTGTTCCAGGAAACCTTACAGTGTTGTTCGTCTATTTGTTCAAATTTGGCAGCAGTACCCATAGAACCTTCATTGTGGCTTTGGCCATCATAGACTTGGTGGGGTCCGCGGTTTGTATGCCGTTCGAGATTATCGAAATGAACTTTCAGTACACATTTTACGCAGTTGGAGCATGTAAGTTTTTCCGCTTCAACAATACCTTCGTTGCTTTGACATCTATCTTCGTAATGATTGGATTGTCTGTGGACAGATACAGAAGAGTATGTAAGCCACTCAAAACACAGCTGACTGTGTTTATGGCGAAGATTGTTTGTGCTTTAGCAGTGTTTCTCTCTATTTTGTTCTCATGGCCTATATTATTTTTGCTTGGAACAAGGCGTGTTGAGCTTCCTTATAATGTCACTGGTTACGATTGTTCAACTGACGACAAATATAGAAAGACAATTTACCCAGTTGTTCACAACGGTATTCTTTTCCTTATCTTTGTTTTTGCGATCGTATTTTTGACTGTGATTTATATTCTCATTGGTAGAAAGATCTTCAAGCACATAAGGTTTCGGAACACCTTCAAATCCTCTCAATCGTTGTCTATTTCCTCGAGAAAAACGTCGTCTACTAAAGATCATCACAGTAACGAACAAGAAGGGATTGTTCTTGTGAATGTTAACAATAAAATATCTCCTAGAGAGGAACCGAAGCCCTCAAAAGAAACTGAAAGGAAAAGCTCAAGAAAGCGAAGTGAAACTACACCAGAAGATAATTCCAAGAAAAAAATCACTAGAATTGCCTTTGCTATTTGCCTGGCTTTCATTTTAAGCTATCTTCCACACCTAGTAATCACTGTGTGGACGGCCGTTAAGGGCGGGTTTATCGTCAAACCGGGACCAGTAGCCTCAGCAGTGTTGCCTATAGTGACGAGGTCCATTTTCATCAATAACATTGTGAACCCTTTCATTTACGGTTTTCTTGATAAACGATTCAGGAGAATTGTTCTCAGTAGTGTATGCAAGAAATATAAAAAGTGATACATTGTACATAGGAAAATGAAAAGGGTGTTCTAATTTGCTGTGTCGATCGAAAATTTAGGAACATATTTCTGCCCCTATTATGTTTACTCATTTTTAGTCCTATTTGTATTATTATTATTGATCTCACTATCTCAAATAAAACTAAATTGACAGAGACACTAAGTGTTCGATTAATATGTTGATGAATATATTGTATATGGATGTCTATCTAAAAGAATTGTACTTTCGTCAGAGTAAAGTCATGAGACCAGACCTTGGGGAATTCGTTTTAGAATGACCTCTTTTGTGGTGTTTGACTTTAAGTTAATGCTCTAAAGAAGTACTACTATTCTTTTGTTGAATTTCTCGTTGATCATCTCGAGAGTTACTTTACCATCCCAGATGAAACACCAAGATGTGTGAGACTTTTTAAATTAAGACAAAGAACCCATTGAATCTAATGGGTGTCAGGTTGTCCTGCAGGTCGGAACGGGTTGTTAGCTAACTTTCCGTTGTTTGCTTGATTAATTGTATGCTATTTTATATCACTTATGATGGTCTGTACATGCAACAATATCTATTTATGAAATTTCACAAAATAAGAATTTAGTATGTTGTGAATAATTACTGATGAAATGAAAAAATATGGAACTGTCACAACAAAACAGCACCGAGTGGGAAAGGCTAGATCTGTCCCCACTTGTAAATTAACCCAAACTGCTTAATGTATATAAACATGTAGTGTACATGTATATACACAGTAAATATATAGACCACTAGTATTTAAATGTATTTTATGTAAAGTACGTAAACATTACTTATATTGTCATTGTATTTTTCCGTATTTGAAAAGATCGAATCTATTGTGTAGCATTTAGAGCGTTTTGATCATAAAATTACAAAAAGGAAACTTGAAAGGCAAGAAAAAATTACTTTAAAAACATACAGTTGTACCATGCACAAACAATAAATAGTGTCCTGTTATACATCAAAAAAGTTTTACATTGTAAGCATTCCTTCAATGGAGGAAATTGAAATTTGATACAGATTAAACATTACCTTTCAACAAATCATATTTGCCTGAGGTTAATCCATTGTGTCATCCTATCACACCCTTATATACATATTCTGTAAAAGTGAAAACGCTTTTTCTTTGCTAATACATGGTTATCGGTGGTACTTTTTTATTCTTAGAATATACGCGTTTTTCGAAGTGATTGATAAAAAACGGGTATATTTAGTACTTACTGAAAAACTACCAAGTCCCTTCTATTTCAAGGCAGAAGGAATAGTTCTGAAGACTGCTGTATTTTCCGCAAATAACACTTGGTCGACTAGCAAATTTTAATATGAACAAAAACGGAATTTCAACTAAATACAATACAACGTTGATGGTCGTTTCAAAGGATTATGACATACATTTCACTACGATGTTACCACCCATGGAAACAACAAATTTTGGAAAGGAACTTTCACTTGAGGAACTGAACCAAATTGAGGTCCAGAGACGCTTAGCTCCTATGATTTACCTAGGAATCCTGACTCTGCTTGGTGTTCCAGGAAACCTTACCGTGTTGTTCGTCTATTTGTTCAAATTTGGCAGCAGTACCCATAGAACCTTCATTGTGGCTTTGGCGATCATAGACTTGGTGGGGTCCGCGGTTTGTATGCCGTTTGAGATTATCGAAATGAACTTTCAGTACACATTCTATGCAGTTGGAGCGTGCAAGTTTTTCAGATTCAATAATACCGTCGTCGCTCTGACTTCCATTTTCTTCATAATTGGATTATCATTTGACAGATACAGGAGAGTATGCAAGCCGCTCAAAACTCAGATGACAGTTCTGAAGGCAAAATCTTTCTGTTTCGTTGCTGTAATAATAGCTATTTTGTTTTCTTCGCCGGTTTTCTTTTTGATAGGAACAAGGCGCGTTCAGCTTCCACACAATGTGACGGGTTACGACTGTTCAACAGACGACAAATATAAAAACACAATTTACCCTGTAGTTCTCAATGGGGTACTTTTTCTCTTCTTTGTTTTTGCGATCATATTTCTGAGTGTGATTTACATTCTAATCGGTAAAAAGATCTTCAAACACGTTAAATTCCATACCTCAGTCGCATCTACCAACTCGTCTTCAATTTCGTCAAAGAAAACCTCTTCTACCTCACTGCAAAGCAACGGACAAGAAGCCATTGTTCTGGAAAATATCTCCAACATGGCGTCACAGTCTGAGGACCTCGCAACCAAACACTCGAATCATACACAAAAACAAGGTCAAATTAAAGAAGAGCCTAGATCAAAGACCAGAATCACCAGGATTGCCTTTGCTATTTGCCTGGCTTTCATTTTAAGCTATCTTCCACACTTAATAATCAGTATATGGACGGCCATTAAGGGCGGGTTTATCGCCAAACCAGGATCAGTAGCTTCAGCAATGCTACCTATAGTGACGAGGTCCATTTTCATTAACAACGTAGTCAATCCCTTTATCTACGGCTTTCTAGACAGGCGCTTCAAGAGAATAGTTCTAAAAAGTCTTTGTAAGAAAAGAAAATGGAATATAGGGAGTTCTCTTTGAAATGTTATTTTGGGGTTGAGAAATTTATTCTGATACATGTATTATGTGTGATTATACTTCAGCATTGAATTGTAAATTTTGAACAAGAGCAGTTGTCCTGGCAAATTGAATAATGTACATTAGCTTGGTATGACATTTCGTTTGCTTAATTTACAATGTCTTTTTTGATTGGATGCACGGCGCTGCTGAAGGGCCAGGTGAAAAAATATTTTTGTTCGGACGAATAAAAAATTCGTTCGGAAATATTAGTTATTTGTTCGAACAAATTAGGTATTTAATCGGACGAATTAAATATTTGTTCAGACAAATTCGAAATTCGTCCGGACGAATTAGAAATTCGTTCAGACGAATAAGATATTTGTTCGAACGAATTAGAAATTCGTTCTGACAAATTAGTTATTTGTTCAGACAAATTAGTTATTTGTTTTTAGCGTAAATGGTGAGAGAGTTTACATGGAAAATTTAACAGTTATTTGAATTAAATAAAAGTTTTTAAAAAATCTATACTTTATATTTAATTACCAGGGTTAGTCAGCATAAATAAAGTACACTTTTAGACGGTCAAGAAAAACTCACAAGGAAGTTTAAATTGTCAAATCACGCATATTATTTACTTACTCTTTCCGGCAAACTGAGCACAAACTAAAGATAAACAGAATTTGAATAAACTACAATCTACACTTCCTGTAGATGTGTATTGATGTTCTTGAGAAGAATTTTAAAGGTTGTTCGTATATAAAAAAAACTCTAAACGCCCATAGTGGCTCATATTATCCACAGGGGTCATGATTTGGACACTTTTGAGTCAACACTCCTTGAAGATGCTTCCAGCTACTTGACGTGACCTTGCTGTTCTTGAGAAAAGAATTTTAACGTTTTTTCTATTAATATGTTTTTCTTTGTAAAACATTGATCGCCCAAAGTGGTCCCACCCTACTCCCGCAGGCACGTAGCAACAGGGGGGTCCAGGAGGGGGAGGGGGCTTGCCCCCACCCACTTTTTTCCCCAGCATTACTTTTACTATTGAAAATGTTCATTGAAAGGAAGTGATATCAAGGAAATGTACTATTGTATGCCAAAAAATTGGTACAGAAAGAAGTTGGCCTTGAAAAAAGTTGCCCTCTACCCCCCACCCCCCACCCACCCCCACGAAATAGGATTTTTGTGTTTGGGCAATTTCCTTTTTTTTTTTTGCTTGTCAACCTTTTCAGGTAAGTGAAAAAAAAATCTCCCTGGCTGCCGCCCACCCCCCACTTTCAAAAATGATGCTACGTCACTCCCGGAATTATGATTTGAACAAAGCTGAATCTATAGTATCTGAGGATGCTGCCAAATAAATTTGACAAATCTTGGCCTTATTGTTCTTGAACAGAAGTGTTTTAAAGATTTTTTCTAATATGTAAAACGTTGATCGCCCAAAGTAGCCCATACTATCCCAGTGAATCATAATTCGGACAAATTTGAATTTTCACTTGTCCCGAGGATGCTTTCTTGTTTAGCGGTATATAAGCAATATATTATTTTGCTATTCGTAAAACCGGATTTTTAAAGATATTTCCGAAGGGTTTCTTGGTAAATTAAACGTTGATCACCAAAAGTAGCCAAAACTATCCTGGTTCTTCACTGCCATAGAAATCTTTCACGCATGTTTCAACTTTCTGGGCCAGTTGTTCCTGAGATTTAAATACTATCCAATTTTCATATTTCTTAATTATCTCCCCCTGGAAGGAGACGCGGCCCTTCATTTCAACCAAAATTTAATCCTAACTAGAGCAAAGCTCGTTGCAAAGCAACGAGAAGGTCTTCCGTCCTGTTTGACCGGAAGTAACTTTCATTTTTACAAAAATGAGTAATAGCGTCCTAAAATTGTTTAAATCCTCTAAATCTATGTCATTTAATGTAAAAATCAGCCATTTTTTGTTACTTCCGGTTTGACCAGAAGTGACGACGACGGAAGGAAAATTAATTTTTTTGCTCCCAGTGACAGATGTTACCCAAAAACTTGTCAAGAATGGCAAAATATGCGTTTTCCGACTACTTCCGGTTTGGCCGGAAGTTACGTCACCGGACGTACTTTGACTTTAAGCTTGACATTTTGAACAACTTTGCTTCTTTGACGTATTACAAATTCTCAATACTTTTTGAGATATAAAGGAAAAATTTTGGCCCCTCTTGGCCCTTAATTTTAGGGGCCAGCCCTTTTTCTGAGGTATCATTTGAAAGATCTTCTAATTCTGCACAAATTATGTTATATATATTTTAACAAAATGTTTTTAGTTTAGAAGATAAAAAGCAAAATATGAGTAATTTTTGGCTCTTTTAAGCGTTCTAATTTTTGACCCTATATAGCGCCATGTTGAATAGAGAAATCGAAAAACAAAAACCGATGTGCACAACTTCAATCCTTCTATTATCTAAAATCAGTAAAATTTTTGCTCCAGCTTTAGCCGTCTCTGAGCCTTTGTCTGGAAAGGAAAGCCTATAAATTTTCGTTTAAAGGGAAATAACTCAAAACCGGAAGTGACTTTTTGAAATTTTTGACAGCACTTTGATAGAGTTTAGTAACGTCTAGTACCTCTGAAAACTTGAGCGAAATCAATTGAGAACTGAGTGAGATATGATGCTTCAAAGTTGGCGTCTAGGAAGTAGAAGAAAAAAAAAAGAATAATAATCTTTACCAACAGAATCAGTAGAAGGTCTTCCGTTGGAAACGGAAGACCTTAATAATACACAGGCACCTGATATTACTTATTTTTTCTTTTAATAAAAAAATATAACCCCTACATATTAAAAGAAAAATAAGTAAACTTCAGGTACCTGTATGTCTTTGATATCATGATATTAACTTTTCACATTCTTATATCTTCTTCACAAAAACCACTGGACCAATTTCAACAAAACTTGGCAGAGTATCCTCGGGTAAAGGGCATTCAAGGTTGTTCAAATGAAGAACCATATTGACTAATGTCTTCCAAGGAAAGATAACTAAGAAACAGTGCAACTTGGGTGGGGGTACTAGTATTCAAAATAATTCTTAAGAACCATTGGACCAGAATTGATAAAACTTAGGGGAAAGCTTCCTGACAAAATATACCTTCAAGTTCATTCAAATCATAATCTCTGGGGTTAGGATGAAGCCACAGTGGGCAATCAAATGTTTTAAAACCCTTCTCAAGAACAGAAAAGCCATAATATGTGATATTTTAAAAGAAACACCCCATGTTGTGTAGATCAAGAATGTTCAAATCATGACTACCTGGGCTAGGGAGGGGGTCATAATGAGTGAACAAAGATTTACATAGAATTATATTGGGAAAATCTTCTCAAGAACACAAAGCTATGATTGGTGATTATACCTATATAAAAGCATCCTCAAGTAGTGTAAAGTTTATGCAAATTACCACCCCTGGGAGTTGGGAAGGGCCACAATGAGTGATCAAATCAAGTCCTTCCCCATCTTTCTCAGGGAGAGGGGATTGTATATATGTGATCACTTTTATACTTAGTTAACTTTTTCAATACATCTTTCTCAGGGAGAGGGGGTTGTATATATGTGATCACTTTTATACTTAGTTAACCTTTTCAATACTAAACGATTTCTGCCTTTTTCTAGCCAGTGTATTCAGGTGAGTGATGTAACCCATGGGCCTCTTGTTTTAATCTGAAATACAGTGTGTTAAGAAATCAATAAGTTTAGAAAAGTAATCATGATTTTATAAATTACTTTCTAAAATGAAAGTAATGGTAATGGTCATACGTGGAAAAATTTACATGTTCAAGTAATTTCATGCATTTCAGACCCCCGGTCTGCACAAGTGACACGAGATGATAAAAAAAATTCCTGACACAAAGCAAGAATTAACAAAAGGTTTGCATTTAACATGCATGTTTCTCAATCCAATCATTTGAAAAAGTGTGCAGATAATATAATACACCATATAGATGACTTCCAAAAGCAATAGAGATGTATTGATTTTTGTCTTTAAAAATTAGTTATCATCCTTTTTTTCAAATTAAATTATTTAATTTTTAATTTTAAGAAGTATACTATTTCTCAAAAACAGCAGAACTTATTTTTCGTTAAATACAAAAATATTCTCTCTCTCTCTCTCTTTTTTTTTTTTTTTTTTTTTTTTTTTAACAAATATTTACATAAATACTTCTATATTAAAAAACGGTATGTATTATCAAATAAAAACAATGTATTTTGTAATAATATATACATTCATTTTAAGCTCTGAAATGTAAAGAAAAATGCCAGTGTCAAGTAATTCCCGACAAAATGTAGAGTTATGTCACATCACACAGTATGAAAATGCATAAAACAACATAAAGCAATGCAATTAATTACAATTTGATGCACAAAATAAATATCTCATGAATATTTAACACAAGTCATCAATGACCAATCAAAGTTCATCTTTCATACTTTCTTCAGGATTTTGTGAGTTCATCTCTACATCAATCTGACTGGCTGTTACATCCTGTGACATTGCTTCCTCTTCTGAACCTTTCTCTGTAGAGGCCATGTTTTCTGAGTTTTCTGTCTTTTCTTTCTTCTCCTCTGAAGGTTCTGTCATCTCTTTGTATTTCTCAGTCAAAAATTTGAAAATGGAAGGCATGCTGCTGTAGCTTGTGTATTCATGTTTGTCTGTACCTGAATGGAACAATTATTTCCATCATTTAATTTAAATAAAGATTTGACTGAATAAATATTGTGATATGTATGGCATATCAGCTCCTCTCTTTTATGTAGTACATTGTATAATTAAATCTACAGTAAAAATTTAATTCTAGAGAAAACTTAAAAAGAATTGAAGGACACATATATGTAGAGACAAGTACAATTTATTGAAAAGTGCAGAACTCATTAATTAACCCAAAGAAATAACTGATTACAGAATTTTACCTGCTGCCACCGTGGGACAGAAATCTGACTGGCTCTCTAGGGGAGTGTCTAACTCGTCCAGACATGAGGCCCAGTTCTTACCACGCTGTAAATGTCAAAGAAATCAGAAGTCAGCAAGTTACCAAGATGACAATGAGTAGTTTTAAAGAAAAACACTTAAAAGTGCTTTCCGTTTATTTTCTGTTAGAATGTAAATATCATCTTTTTTTTTTCAAAAAATGAATTTTAAATCAAACTAATCCTAATATTGTCTTCTATGTAACTGTGATTTCTGTGGAATCTATATCAAATACTATTATATAATTTTCAAATCTTAGGGAACTTTATTTCCAAAGTCTTACCTGTCTGTAGAACTCGATGACCCGTTCATCTCCGTTCTGATGACTAAAGCTGTGGACTGAGTCTGTCAAGGCCACAGCAAACACTCGCTTAGAAAACTCATCTATGTGGTTAATAGCCTGAATAGATAGAGATGGTGTAAATGATTTACATCATTCTGAAGTTTTTCATAAAATATTTATCCCAGCCAATTGAGTTGAGTTCATCGAGATGTTCAAGTATTACATGTATAAGCCTTAAGGAACATTCAACAAACTTTAATAGAATAATTATTGTTAATATTAATTCAAAATTATACTATGTGTAACTTTTTATATACCATATCTTAAAATAATGGATACAGAAGTTTCAACAGTGAACTTGTGTCATGCGGGATTTTTTTTTCTTCTTCACACAATTATGGCTTAGGAGAAATAAGAGATTTCTTTTTTTTTGTGAAAGTTTTTAGATCATTTATGTGAAAGATTGAAATGGAGTTTAACCTTTATTTTATGACACAAGTTATCCATCTAGTTCATGTACACTTTACATGACCGAACCACTCACTTGCTAGACAGGGTTGGTCAGAAGTGCCTTAAATACAGGTAATGTCAATTAAATCCCTGTTTTCTTTGTCTCTCTCAATAATCTACCCTTTCCAAATCAATTTACAATAACAAGTTTGAATATTATTTTCAGTAAATATTAAATTTCTACCAGATCAAGTGTGACAACTCCGCCGTAACTGTGAGCCACTATCCCTATGGCACTAGCTTTAGATTTCTGTACAAAATTTTTCCATACACATTCCATGTGATCCTCTGGACTTTCACTGCACTGTCAAGGAAAAATACACGTATAAGCAGTGGTATATGCAATTTACTTTAATACGTTTATTATAATATCCATACGGGTAGATTAGTCAACGTATACCATATTTATGCAAATGGTTTATAGTCTTTGAACTGACCGGTTGTGAAGTGATCTAATTGGGAAACAATGCTCATGCAGTGGTAATTCTGAGTTTACAAAATGTACTTCATATAATGTTTTATGCTTCCATGGTTGAAGCCTTCATTGCTAGCAAAAGGCTAATGACCATTTTACTTTCACTTGTAGAATGGATACCAGCCATACCCTGGCAATAGGTTGAAGAATAACTGAGAATAAGAATGGTATGAAAGACTATTGGACAATGCACAAATGTGAAATGGATATTTTGAACTTGCAAAAGGAAATTTTTAATATTTTTGTTTCAATAAGCCTTTGTTGTCTTGTTTATTCCAATAAAGACTATAAAATACAACAGTTGTGAACCTTGAGCCGAGGATGTTTATTTGATTTGATTTTGAGCTGTGTTCACTATAGAAATTTGTTATATTTTATCAGTAAATATCAAACTCAATTTTTGAACTTAAAGTTTAAGATTGTAGAATTTTGCACAAATTTTTGCTGCTTGGAAATGTGAAATCTACAAGTCGAGCAACTGGGAAAAATGCATTAAAGGGAGCAAACTCTTGCTTGATTTGTTATGCATTAGATGAATGTTTAATTGCATGTCTCACCCTGATTTCCTCACCATCGTTGTCATCGTTAGCTTTGTTATAATTAGTGTTGGCTACAATTACTCCATATCCCTCCTTGATTCCCCAGTCAATGAAAGGAAGCTGTGTCCCCGAGTCCAGACAATCATTAATGATCAGTCTGTAAAATATCACAAATTCTGAAATACTTTTTTTTCATATATCTAAGCAGCTAATGTTCAACAATTTATTTGCTGAATTTAATAGGGGCACAGAGCACCTAATAATTTAAGGTAGACTTGAATAGGTCAAAATAAATATGATCTCATGATCTCAACAAACATTTATAACAGCTGAATTGTACAACATCCTGAAATTGATTATTTTGTTTACCAGTAAATATGACTGTAAAATGAAACAAGAGGCCCACGGGCCTTATAGGTCACCTGAGTATCATGTAACAACTTTCCAGCGATTGTATTTGGTTCATGTTTTAATCCAAAAGCCATGAAATTCACAAATTTTGAAAGAGGCACCATTGCTTATCAAAGGGCAGATTTCAAAGCATTAATTTATTTTTAGTCAAAGTACCCCCTTGGTACCCCTGACCCAGCACTCCTGAAATTATCTATTTTGAAAGAGGACCCTTTCTTCATTATAAGGCCAGCATTTTTTTTTTATGTTTAGGTTTGAGTTATGAACATGAGAATAAAAAAGTCCCGAAGGAAAAGGAAATAAATTTTTTTGATAAATCAATTATTAACATTTGTACATTCTTTTTTTATGCTATCCTAATAGGCTCTTTACGACTGGACACATAATGCTTACAAATAGGAAAGTAGAACATTTAATTGCTTATTTCATCATCTGCCAGTTTGGGCCAGTTATATAAATTTTGTGATGTTGATCAAAATATATTTTTAAAAATCAATTCTTTAAAAGTCTTTCAATACATCTTCATTTTCTTAATATGTGTTAGGTGAATGTGTAGACATTGTTCTAAAATTTACTTGATGCCTAAAATTATAATTCCTATCATAAAACAGACAGGAAGTATTGGGGAGTAGGGTCAACATTTTTTCAATTAAGTGTAAAATAATTTTTCTGGCTGATACAAATGATACTACATATATTTGTATATTCTTGCCTTTTAATAGTTGAATTCTTTTTTATTTCTTCACTTCAGGTTATTGTTTATTTCTTCCTCAAATGGACTTCACTTCTCCCATAGTTTTATTCATTACATCTGATGCATAAGCAACAATTTTCTGAAGAATGATGCTTAGACTGTAAGCTATAACAGAGACCTAAACAATGTCCCTGGCAATATGTAATAGCTACCACGGGCAGTTTAAAACCTGGGGGAGGAAAATAATTTACAGTTACTTTTGAAACGAATACATAATTATCTCACCAGCATGTCATTGTGCAACAAAGTCGTCAGCATTTTATTTGTCCTTTGAACGGGTGAAACGTTTTGAATGGCACTCTTATCGATGAATTTTACACTAAACCATGCCAAATTCTTGGATCTAGCTTTATTTACCCGCCGTTTCAGGTCTAAAAACCGGAAGTGCGAGTTCGTAAACTTGAAATCTCGATCCCGACTCAAATTTGACATCCGAAAGAATTTTTTTTTTTTTCTAAAAGTTCAAAACCTTGAGCGGGGGGTTTGTAAAACTGAAAATAAAATAAATCCTGGCCCCAGATATGTAATTAGATCATTAGCATATTAACCAAGAGCAAAGGATAAGATGTTCAAAGAATTCATACATTTCACTATATAATCATTAGAGCCCCACCCTAAAACAAGAACCACTGACCCTGGGGCCATAAAATTCACAATTTTGGTAGAGGCACTCTTGCTTATCATAACTATGTTCTTAGTTAGTTTATTTAATACCCAGGAGCAGAGAACAAGATTTTCAAAGAATTAATGTATTTTCACTATATAATCACTAGAGCCCCGCCCTAACACCAGAACCCTGACCCTGGGGCCATAAAATTCACAATTTTGGTAGAGGCACTCTTGCTCATCATAACTATGTACTTAGTTGGTTTATTTAATACCCAGGAGCAGAGAAGAAGATTTTCAAAGAAATAATGCATTTTCACTACCTACTTATTTAGCCCCGCCCTAGCACTAGAACCCCTGACCCCAGGGCCATGAATTTCACAATTTTGGTAGAGGACTTATTGCTGATTACAATCATGCAAACAGTTTGACTGCTTGATGTCCAGGAGTAAAGAAGAAGATTTTTAAAGATTGCACTAATTTTAGTGGTTTTGGCCCCACCCCTCAGGCCCCAGGGGGGCAGGGATCATGAAATTCACAATTTTTGTTCCCCTTCACCCATAGATGCTTTGTACCAAATTTAGTTGAAATTGGTTCAGTGGTTGCAGAGAAGAAGCTGAAAATGTTCAAATGTTAACGCACGACGAACGACGCACGACGCACGACGACGACGACGGACGAAAACAGATAGCAATAGGTCACCTGAGTTTACTCAGGTGACCTAAAGATGGAGGGATCCTGAAGAATCAGGGAAATGTTTCAGCAATTCCCTATGAAATGTAACCTGACCCCTAACCTACCTCCTGGCCCACTGTCCTGCTCTTACCACTCCGTTGCCATGAATCAGGATCAGAAGTTTGTCTTTGTCGAGGGCATCCTCAGACATGTAGAAGAAAGAAGTGGGCTCATCAGGCTCCGCATCCACCTGTACACAACACAGAAAATACAGTAGGTAGAAGTAATCTGATTGTCAAAGGAATAATGGACAATGCTTAATATGCTCTCAACCGAAGATTGCTAAACAGTCATCTTTCACCAATTTTATATCATTTTTTCATACATAAAGATAGTGTGAAAATTTTAACTCAAAACCCCATTTATATTCATGCATTTGGTTGTCATACTCACTGGAATTGTGAATTTCTTTAGATTATGTTTGTCTTCTAGTAATTGATACACATATTCAGTTATTATCTGTAAAGTAAAACAAATCAAAATAAGTCAAATGACCTACACTCAATGATCTGTATCTCTTGACTTCACCATGCAAACTTATCATATTCCTTCTAGACCAAATCATTATAACAAGTGTACCAAAGTGCAACCTTTTATAATCATTTATCTTGCCATCTAATCATATCAAATTTGATATAGCAGCCAAAAAGACTAAAACTTAAGTCTATATAAAATATTTATGTTAATTAGTCTACTGCATTTATTTCTAAATAATATTCTTACATTGCCTAAAGCTTCATATCTCTTCTGGTTGAATTTATGATTGTCTTCATCCACTACAAATTTGAACGGCTCCTCTGTCTTCACATCTCTCAACTTTCCATCTGAAGAAAAATTAAAAGCTATATAGGGAGAAAAAGTTGATGATATCAAAATACATTTAAAACATACCATCATAGTTTACTAGTTACCTTACAATACTAATGTTGTATGTATATGAATGAAAACTGAATTTTACAGTAAATATTAGTAATTATTTCAAAATTATTTAACCTAGAATGCTTACAAACATTTAGTATTATTATTTGCAAAACATCTTACTATATAAAGGCACTACTTTTGTGTTCAGTAAAAACACACCTATAACAAAGTGCCAATGACGAACGATTTGCTTTGTTGTAGGCGTAATTTGCTATCTATTTTAAAGTCATGGGGAATTAATGAAAATCACTTTACTTTAAGTGTTAATTCATTATAACCATGTTTGCTATGAGCGTGTTTCAATGTACCTAAAAATTACCTTTGTTAAAGTAGTAGCCAAATTCCTCCAAAGTTTTGGGGAACTGATATTTTCCTATAAAATAAAATTGAACACTTCAAACATTACATCTTCTTAGTGGCTTTTGGTCACATACATCATTGATGGTTTCAGAAAAAGGTTTCAATTCTCAAAGATAAGAATCTACAAAAACTTTTACACGATGAAAAGAAAATTAAGCCCCCCTTCCACTCCAGTTGGTAGTAGGTAAATTTCTATGGCATACACTTTATACTGAATTCTTTATAAACTGATTTCAATTTAATATTTATGTACACTGACTTTATGCTCATAATAAAGTAAAACTGGCTTTCATCTACACTAAAAAATAAATTTCAAAAATCATAAAAATACTAAATCAAAATGCTTTCCTACCATCATCTTCTTTTGCGTCAGCCATCAGGAATGCCTTCAGCTGCAAATGGAGAAAAATAGATATTTCAATCGTCATATCTGTTTTTCTTGATAGATTATTTTCATATTTTGAATATAACTATTATGAATCTGTGGAGCATTAATGAATTAATATTCACTCTCTCCCTTTGATAAAGTGCATATCTACTATCATTCCAGTACATGTAACAGTGTGTCACTTTGCTAGATTAAGCAGGATAATAAAAGTTGATTACTAAGCAACTGGATGTTTGATTTCAATGAAAGTGATTCGACTTTGCATATGAAATACATAACCCAACAATACCACTTACAATACTGACCAATCGTATTGATTGATGCATTCACGAGAATGCTGTAAACAATAACCGCTTGTGGACAGGCAAAGCAATTTTAATCCTTAAAAAGATTATATTGATCACTATATAGTATAATAGTAGCAGAGTATAACCTTACTTCTTTCATCCTTTTAATTTTCTCATACGTATTAACTACCATTCGGTCAAATCACAACAAAGATTTGACACGTGCTATTATGAGGACGGAAAACAGGCTTTGACTGAAAACGTTACTGATGACATAAATACCGCATTGGTAAATAATCATTCAATATGCTTGGCCAGTGTTGTCGGGATATTGTTGGATTCTGTATTTCATATGCAAAGTAGCATTGATTTCATTCAAATTAAACATCCAAACTATGTTTCATATGGTAATCATTTTGTGAAATTTTGCTACGGTCGATCAAGCAAAGTGACAAGCTGTTATTGGAATGATAGTAAAACATTTTTTTTGAAAATTTCTTGCATTCCACAGTTGACAAATTTATCATTATTACTCATTTCAAATGAAGATAATATCAGTTTGCTCTTTGATCCCTTAAGCAAATTTCATTCAATATTTGTGGGTTTTAGCTTTTCTCTTTTTGAGAAGCACCAATCAAATTAAATCTTTCATAAATAGTTAAATGTAAACAGAAAGGATTCAGCTGAAATCTCAAATGCATTAAATACAAGTTGATTATCATAGAATGGCATAATGTGATTGTTGAGAGATAAGAAAAGAAATCAAGATTTGTCATTTTCTGAAAGACCCCACTGCAGTAAGCCCACGATCATTGAATTAAATCTGCCAAGGGTCCAACGGCAACATGTTGACTCCAGCCTACTGGCATTGCAAGGATGCTAAATGAGTAACTCACTTTAGCCAAACAAATAGTAACAGTTGTATAATGAGCCATGTACCTTTCTGAAGTAATTTCCCATTGGACCTAGAATTGAGACATGGGTTACTGCATGGTATCCCCACTGATGGTATAGGAACTTAGGTCTAAAAAATTAATTTACCTCCCATATAAATTTGGTACATATTGAATTCATTGTTAGCAATAATTCATTAAAGTTTTCGTCTTGACAGTACAAGTAACCTAAAAATTTGTACACTTGTAAACTGAAGTCATTTCTTGCAATGTTTTTAAGGAATATGGCATATAGACATGATTTAAAACTTGATTAAACAAGTACACTGCAGACCATCTTCTCAAAATGTATTAAAATAAAATTAAGTTCTTGACTGGTTGTCATGTTCAAGGAATAGAACTATAACAACTATTCGTATTTATTTAAAAAAAAAAAAAGTCACATAAAACACTGGTTGGCATCACATATGCAGCAGAAGTAACAGCTGTTTTTAAGTTTTATCACTTACATTAAAGGTGAAGAAAATAAGGATGCCTGCTTCAAAATGCCTGTAATATGCTTTCATGGAAAAAGAAACTCAGATTTCTGGAAATCCATAACCACGACGAATATTTAGTCTACTTTCTTTTTTGCGTTTCCTAGACATAAGGTAGACAACTCTTGATAAAATAGAAAAGTAGATCGTACCTGGACTTATTCTGCAAGGCGTTTGTCAGAAGGTCTCGGGTTAGCTTTCCATCACGTTACACACTGATCATTTCTACAAGCATGATTAGAGCGCTGTTTCAAACCCCTCCTACATTCTAATTCTACGGCTTTCAAACATTGAAAATCAAAGTAAGAAATCAAAGATTCAGGATAAAGGTTTTGTCATGTTAGTCCGTCTGTCTGTCTGTCTGTTGATATGTTAATTGTCTGCAAAAACTAAATTAACCTCATGCAATATGCCAATTAATATTAATAACTTTTGCTTGATTGATTGTATGTTAATTGTTTTAGGTTAATTCCTGTTAATATTAAGAATTTTTCATTCATACATAGAGTTGTCATGTACCATATACTGGTGAAGGGCTTCAAACAGTCATTGGCATTGAGCAGTGCATGATGTTGAGGGATCCTTTATCGTGCCAGTTTAACTCCTGCAAGTGACATATGGGCCGGACATTGGTTTTTAATCTGAAGGACCCGCAACATTCACTTCAAAAGCAGAGCAGCTAGATAGTGAAGTAACAAATTGATATTGCATCGTACATGTCAAATTGATTAATATATTTTCCAATGATAAAAAATATCATGATCTGAGTTGTGTCAACATTAATTGAGCATACATACAGTAATATGTCAATCAAACATATATAATACCAAAACTTTTCCTCTGCTTTAAAGGGCTTGGAACCTTCTGCTTGAAGAAACATGCAAA
>NW_026925452.1:0-26482 GCF_032062105.1 Saccostrea cuccullata | reverse complement strand
TTCTTAAAATTTGATAATGATCACAGAAAGAAGCTTATTATACAAAACATGTGCCGCAATGTACAGATTCTTTGTTTTTAAGCTTCGTCACGGAACATTAGTAATATTTGATTTTCTTCCAACGATTGTTGAGAAGACTCATTTGTCGTGATATTTTCTGAAAATATCATACCATTCTATAAGGTATAGTTTTTAAATAAATACATTTATTAGAGTGAACACGTATACATAGAAGTTTTGTTAAGTTTTTGTAAACCAAAAAATCTGTTGATAATTCAATGGGCAAATAATGGGCTCACAATTTGTAGAATGTCAATCAGTATGATTTGATAATAGATTGTATTTGTTGACGATGATATCGACCATAGAACTTGCGAATTAAACGTAAATAACCAGATTTGAGAATATGACTAGAAGTTTTAATCTGAGAGAAATCTTTATTACCCGGGACCATGCAAGCTCAAATAAGATTAATATTTTCCCGCTATCAACTGCTCATGTTTTCTTTGTATCACATGTTTTCGCTACTGAAGCAAGAAGTATGCTCCGGGTATGATAGATTTTTAAACAAAGATAGATTATTCTCAGATAACTGGAAACGGGTATTCCAACAACCTAAGTATTTTGTAATTTTATTGTCGTTTAATGATTTTATAAGCAAATACGACCTATCTATCGTTAAGTTTTTTCACTGACTTGTTTCAGACCATTTATTACACTTGTGTTAAAATAAATGATTTATCGATACAAACTACCTACGATGTGTAAGAGATATCAAATAGGGATATCACTCATATTTACTTTATCCTAACTCTGGAATTTTGAGTACAAGCGGTTTTTTTTCTGTTGACAGAATTTTAATTTTTAAATAAGATGGGCGAACAAGGCGGGCAGAATGCCTATAGCGTCAGATATTAAGAAATCATATTAAATATGTGAATTGATTATTTAAATTAACTTCTAATTATTGAAATTTTTAAAATTATGAGAAAAAAAAACTTTTCTGAGAGAGAAAAAATCTCGTAAAAAATTTTCTTTCATAAAATTATTAGATGGTATTCGTGAGATTCGAACCCCAGCAATAAAAATCCGACGTATCAATTGCTTATTGCTTTGAGACTAACGCGTTAACCACTATGCTACACTGCTCAAAGTGATTTTAGGCATTTAAATCATGTTTGTGATAAGACAAGCGACTTAATGGACTTGAAGTATTTCTCGGAAAGATGCTAATGTTGTGTCATAAAAGTGTGCTTTTAAGGTATAATGGGTCTTCGCTCCGTGTTTTTGAATACCAAAAAATGAGTATTTTATTGCACATTTTTAGGATCATCTTTCAAAAAAATGGAGAAGAAGACCCACCCATATTGAAAAAAATTGTTTAAGTATGAGAAAATGATCGTTTTTGTTCTTTTTAGTGTGTGTAAGCTTTTTCATAGGCAAATATTTTCAGTCTTTGTGAGATTTTTGTAAATTGTAGAGATTTTACATAAAGTATACTTTAATATTAGATGAAATATCAAGTAAAATTTGGATTCAATTGAGATTAAAATTTTCACTTCTTATCTGTCGCACTATAGGCATACTGCCCGCCTTATTCACCCATCTTCTTTTTTTTTTTTTATAAATCCATCACTTTTGATTTATTTCACCTTTCTTTCTATATTTCCATCAACTTTTTATATTTACTCTTCCCGTAGCAAATAAATCAGGGGTTCTACTTTAATTTCTCACCGACATACCAGTCTTCATGTAAAGTCCCTTGCTAGTTCAAAATTGACACAAAAGTTTTTCTATTATGATTTTTTTTATTGCTACAATCCTTTAAATCTCCAAGGAATTAAACTATGATTACTTTTTTCTCCATGAATTTTTAAAGAGTTATTGCCCAAAATATAGATTTTCTGTGCACTCTCGCTGCCTTTCCTGCATAGTTTCATCAAGACTTTTTTCTAAATTTTCTTATGCAAAATTTATTGCTGCAGTGGCTTTCTTTTTTTGTAATTGTCATTTATTCAACAACCAGCAATTTAGGAAAGAGGTATTTTTGCACATAACAGCAAAAAGATATTTTGTCGGGAAAAATATATAGAAAAAGATTGTGAGGTATTTTTCTTTCCACAAATGAGAGCAGAATAGAATTTCGGTCATTCTATGTGTCTGTATTTAGATATAGAATCAGGTTTTTATAAACTGTCATCGTGATTGAATTTTCTGTCACTTATTGAGCAATCCTACGTTTTAACACAAATGTTCAGGTTACCTGAGCTTGAAGGCTCAAGTTGGCTTTTCAGATCACATTTTGTCCAGAGTTCGTCTGTCTGCCTGTCAGGGATGGGGTAATTGAATAAAGTAATTGTAATTGAGTGTAATTAATTACATTTTTCAAAGTAATTGGAAGTAATTTGTATTTGAGCAAGCCTTCAATTACAAGTAATTGAATGTATTTAAATACATTTCAAAAAAGGTCATGTATTTTCAATTACTTTTCAATAACATTTCAATTACTTTTTTTCAAAATGAAAGTTTATATTTAAAAAGGTGTCTTATACTGATACATAGTTTTATACTAGTGGGTTTATATTACTTATTCCCATGTTTTATAAATCTCAGTTCTCCCTATTCCCACTTGCAAATAACAATGATTGTTTAGATAGTTTATTTGTTTTACAGTAATTAGACTAACTACATCCCCTTTTAGATTTATATGTATTCTATTCATTTTAAGATAGAAAATAATGAATGGAATTGTGATAGATATTATTCATTTCCCTCAAAAATATGGATTTGAGAAAGTAACAAAAAAGATCTCGCCATACACCATACTGGTGTAGCATGGGCTTGTGTTTGTACAATAATTAATTGTCTCATAATGTTTAATTTGTTTATACAGTGTGTCACACTCATTATAAGGTAAAGGTCTAATTTTGACCAGGTGTTAACCCCTATAATACCCAAGAACAAAAACACTGAATGAAAGTTCGAATTCGATCGCTATAGAAAAAATCTTATTTAAAAACAATCTTTATTTTTTTTTTATAAAAATAAAATTCGAAGTAATTGAAATGTATTTAATTACATTTGTCAAAGTAATTGAATGTAATTAATTACATTTGAAAAAATTAATGTAATTGTAATTGCAAGTAATTGACAAAATTATCAATGTATTTGAAAGTAATTAATTACATTTCAAAGTAATTGACCCCAAGCCTGCTGCCTGTCTAGCTGTCTATCTGGCTCTAAAGTTTCACATTTTCGACTTTTTCTTGGCCAACTTCCAACAAACTTTCCATAAATGTACATGCCCGTTTTTTTATAATTGAAATAATGGAAAACGTGAAGATGGCAAATAGGTTTAATAAATACAATTGTATTTTGTCTGTTCTGTGTGTACTTGCAATACAGGGAGGATACGGTCACAACTGTAGGTCATGTTATGTATTCAATTACGGACTAAAATTCCTTAAATAGGAGATGTCCAATAGGAGATGTCCAAGGTTTCTTTTCAATTTCGCCCAAACCTCTTGGAACAATTCAAAATAATCACCTTCATTGTAACGTTGTTTTGAAAGACCTTTCTGTTAATTAAAACCAGTACTTTGGCTGCTATCAATTGACGATCTCCCTGTCTTCTCTCGTCAGTTATAGAGAAAAATTTTGTGATGATCACCAATTCGAATGTTGTATACAATTTCAAGATCTCTGAAAAATCTGCAAAGCTGTGGAGGAGTGAGTTTCCCTTGTCGATCGGACATTAATGTATTATGAGGTCTATTTTTGTGTTTTACATGTATCTCTACATTTCATCCAAATACACATGTAAATCAAATAAACGAAAATATAAATTTGGGATTTTTAATCAATTTATAATTTATATTAAGTCAAAATGTTTAATATTTGATAAAAGGATGACTGCACTTAACGCCGTGTTTTTGGTCTTTTCGGTCGCTTCTGTTGCTTTTAAATCTTGACATAAGTTCACTTTTATATATTTACGACAGTGGTTTGTCAATTGGACATCCAATTTAAATGTGAAACATAAATTTAGATTGTTTTGATATCTCCTGTTTTTGTCCTTACGGTTTTCTAAATACAGATCATTTACACTTACCTGCCCTTGATTGAATATTATGTACGTATGAGAGGCGGAGCTAACATTTTAATGAATCTAAAATTAGACTGTCCTGAAGAAAAATGACACGTATTAAAAATTACGAGCTGATATTTTCCATCATCCTATTTATTCGCTAAAATAAATTACGCCAAAATAATAACGCATGAGCCTATCCATGTTAGTAAATAATATCTTAAATCGATGGCTAATTAATTAACGTGTTCGAACACATTGTCCTAGTTAGTTAAAACACCTACCTATAAGTCACGTGACGGAATTTTGTATTCACAAAATTACACGGAGAAAGGTATCACGTGGTGAATTATGATATTCAATGTGTCACAGTCCTTGGTTACAACAGAGAGAGCGAGTGTAAGAAGAAGCAGTTTTTTTCTCTTTTAAATCATGAGCGCATGTTTCTTTATAAATCTCCTTTTAACACATTACTAATGCAAATATACGAGGGCTGTTCAATAAATAATGTCCTGAACTGTATAACATACAATACAGATATCATATGATATTAAGCTTGACTTTCTCTCATTATTGAATCTTTAATGAATTTATTACAGTTTATGTGACCACTTTTCATTACAGAGTTTCATTTTGAGAAGATGAAAAACAAGGGTAACTCGAGACACTGCATTTAAAATGAATAGTCAAGAATCAATAAACAAGAGTGAAAATAAAAGCTTCATCAAAACTTCTGTAAAACTTGTTAAAAATCCCAAAGAAATATTCACTGAAATATGTGACATTTACAGCATCCAATGCCTGTTTTCTAAACAAATGAGCAGATGGACTTCAATGATAAAAAATTACATAATGGGCATCAAAAATGGGTACCGTCCTTGCCAACAAAAAATTGTAAAATCTTATGTACTGTTTGCCAAATTTCAACAAATAATATTTGATGATGTATGATTGACTTAATACACATAGCAAATTTGATAGACACCATTTCGGGAGTAGTTAACATTGTTTTTAGGAAACGTTTGAAGGTAAAAAAGCTTAGTACTCAAAGGTCATCCTATATTTTGAAAAATGAATGAAAACGACAGCGTGCACGAATGTCCTAACAATCAATTTAAAATATCATTAATTGTAGTTATCCACATTTGTTTGATATTTAAACAGATAATGGAACTTTAATCTATTGCATGAAACCCTCAAAACAAAATTTACCATAAGATGTACTTGATAAAAACGGCGAAGGTCTGACAAGAGCAAAGAATTGCAAGAGCACAAAGGCATATTTATATGCAATTTTCTTAAATATAAGTGGTTTTGTTGTTCAAATTCGTATTCGGGGAGACAGTTTAATTTCTGGAAGAGTCTAGAAAGCAAATATTTTGCAAAAAAATCGAAAGGTTTATTAAAAGAAGATGAATCAGGAATCCACTACACTAATTTTCTTCATTACAGTGTCCAAACCCGCAAACCCTGAAGAGTAAAGGGGTTTTCGGGATAAACAGAAAGTTAATGTTTTTTACATTAACAATATTCGCCAGATCTTTGACCTTTTGACTTGTTTCTATTTCCAATCTTGAAAAAACTCATTTGAGAAGGAAGAAACAAGTCCAGGAAATCATTGGATCTGCCATTTTCCAGTATACTAAGGGTCACCCAAACAAAAAAATACTATAGTTAACTATAGTTAACTATAGTTTACTGTAGTTAACTATAGTGATAACTTTGACACTTTAAAAAACTTTGGCGAAAACTTTGACACTTTAAAAAACTTTGACAAAAACTTTGACACTTTGAAAAACTTTGGCGAAAACTTTGACATCTTTGAAAAACTTTGGCGAAAACTTTGACACTTTGAAAAACTTTGGCGAAAACTGATACTTTGAAAAACTTTGACGAAAACTTTGACACTTTGAAAAACTTTGGCAAAACTTTGATACTTTGAAAAACTTTGGCAAAAACTTTGACACTTTGAAAAACTTTATCAAAACTTGGACACTTTGAAAAACTTTATCGAAAACTTTGACACTTTGAAAAACTTTATCAAAAACTTGGATACATTTACACTTTGAAAAACTTTATCGAAAACTTTGACACTTTGCAAAAGTTTATCAAAAAATTTGACACTTTGAAAAACTTATCGAAGTCTTTGAAACTTTGAAAAACTTTATCAAAAACTTTGACACTCTGAAAATTTTTATCAAAAACTTGGATACTTTAACACTTTGAAAAAGCTTATCGAATACTTTGACACTTTAAAAAAAACTTTATCGAAAAATTTGTCACTTCGAAAAACTTTATAGAAAACTTTGACACTTTGAAAAACTTTGGCGAAAACTTTGATACTTTAAAAAGCTTTGCCGAAAACTTTGACACTTTGAAAAACTTTAACGAAAACTTTGACACTTTGAAAAACTTTGGCGAAAACTTTGACACTTTGAAAAACTTTGGCGAAAGCTTTGACACTTTGAAAAACTTTGGCAAAAACTTTGACACTTTGAAAAACTTTGAAGAAAAACTTTGACACTTTGAAAAACTTTATCAAAAACTTTGACACTTTGAAAAACTTTGGCGAAAACTTTGACACTTTGAAAAACTTTGGCGAAAACTTTGATACTTTAAAAAGCTTTGGCGAAAACTTTGACACTTTGAAAAACTTTATCGAAAACTTTGACACTTCAATAAACTTTGGAGAAAACTTTGACACTTTGAAAATTTTTGGTGAAAACTTTGACACTTTGAAAAACTTTGACGAAAACTTTAACACTTTGAAAAACTTTGGCGAAAACTTTGACACTTTGAAAAACTTTGGCGAAAACTTTGACACTTTGAAAAACTTTGACGAAAACTTTGACACTTTGATTTACTATAGTTAACTATAGTAAACTATAGTTAACTATAGTTAACTATAGTTAACTATAGTATTTTTTTGTTAGGGCATACCCAAAAAATGAATTCTAAAACAATCAGAAATTGGATAAAAAATAGATATGTGTTTTATTTAAAGGAGATTAATAAGTTAAATCATGAAGACTAAATCATTGAAAGCGTCTTTTGCTTCTTTCCGAGCACCGAGGACATTATTTATTGAACAGCCCTCGTATAACTCCTGCTACAAAGAGAACAATTGACAAACATGCGCTGACTATGTATTAAGTCAGTTAAAAAGTGGGCGTCCTCATTATCGTACTGAGATTGAAGAACTTGTGATGACTCTCGTCTCAGTAAACAGATTCGTACATCACAGATAGAAACGTGAAGTAAAGTTGTAGATAAGATGTTGATCATTCCTGCAATTAAAGAACAGTGTCTGTTTTAAAACTTTATTTTCACGCAAATTTCACAGATCCTTAAGTGCAGTCATCCTTAGCTATTTTTATCTTTCATTTGAATTGGGTTTTTTAATATTTCAATTAAACACTAAGTTCGAATTGAGAAGAATTTATGTACAGGTGATTTTAAAAAATTAGGGTATTTTAAGCCTTCATTTTATTTAGACAATATTGCGAAAACAAAGAAAATAGAACTACACATTCTTGTTCATCTTATTCATGTCCTATATTACCAATCTAGCCATGTATTATCACATTAATATCAATTAAAGTTCCAAAAAGGCGTTTGTCAAGGAAACCAAATACCAGAAATTGGTACAGGAAGGAATAAATTTGATGAATAATGAAATAGACTTTTTGTGTAATGGAACTGAAAAATATGAGGGTTGGTTTTGATCTTTCAAAGTGTTTTCATGCTTTAACAGAAAAAGATTTCAAAGAGAATAATCAATATTGTGGTTTACACAACCCTCTGACCACCTACAATCAGTTCCACATAATGATTTGTGCACAGGAAATGGTATTTATAATGAACTAAACAATGAACTCTCCGAAAACGTTTGTACAACAAAGTCACTGTCTTCAAACAAAAGAGAATTCGTAACATTTGCCACCGCTCTGTTTGGAGAAGTATTGTATTGAGAAGATTTAATGACAACGAGAATAAAGATAAACATACGATGTTGAAAATTTACACCAGCCGTTTTATAAATTATGTGAAATTCATAAAACTCGTAAAAATTAGCACAACACGCAAAAATACCCGTTATACGGTATATTCATTTGAAATTTGCAAGTTTTATTGCAGAAAAATGTACAAGAAGAGTAGTACAAATTGTAAAACACAGTCATGATAATGTTTCTCTCTGCAGATCTTGTCACGAATTTAGGGAACAATAAACCTTCGTGTATCCAAATTTATTTTTCTTGTAAACAACATGATTCATTGAATTCTTCGAGTAACCCAAGAGATTCCGTCATCAGAAACAAGTAAAACAAAATTTTGCTTGGCCACGAACATTGACCCCCTTGAAAAAAAATGATCCCACACTATGTACAAGTTTTAATTAATGGGAAAGTCATCCAAATCCTTTACATGACCAAATGATGAACGGAAGAACAACGAACTGTGAGTGTATGGGCGGGTGAATTTCATGACATTATGAAATATCAATTTTATGCTTAATGATCTTTGGAAGGTCAGGCTTTCACAAATATAGTAAAAATTATTTTCTCCATCACTTGATGGTAACTGGGTAGACTCCAAGCGGAGGTATATACAAATATGTTAACATTTGTAAGAAAAAACATTATTTTTGTCGTGATATGTATCGAAGACTTCTGATGATATTTATTGTATTGAACAATTAGAACTTACCTTCCGATTAAGTTTGATTAAATCGGAAGTAAGGCAGTCAAAGGAAATTTGTAGACACTTTGAGATATTTGGATTTTTTCATTACTAGTCTACTAAACTGTTTTCTATAACATCAATTAAAGATGAAAGTATTTTGCATTATGCTTAGTTAACGTCTAGATACAAGTGTAATAGATTTACAGAGGAATAATGCATTCACACTTTAGATTCAATTGACCTTCTCTCCCTTACACCAGAATTCCCTACACACAGTGACCAAGAAATTCAGTTTTGAGGAGGCATCCTTGCTTTTCACTAATATCAACAACACAAAAAAGGAAAAGAAAATTTTTAAAAGTGTAAAACATTTTAACTACACTTAACCTAACATCATAAACTTTAAAATTTGATTTTTTAACGAGGCTGAATATACCATAAGGATTTCGGTATTTTTTCGTTAATTAATGTTATAGTTGTTATTTTAAGATTAAAAAAATCAAATACTTACAACCTCGATTTCTTTAGGGGTCATCTCAAAAATTGTCAAATTTTACTATTGGGCCCTATGGAAATTTGTTGGAAAAGCGCAAAATTATCACATTTTTCCATATTTTTTGTATTTCTACCTCAGAGATTTCTTCTTCAGTCAAGTAGATGTAAGTTATTGTAAAAAGTCACCAAATTGTGAAATTTCAAAAAAGTAGACCATCTAGATTGGTCTGGGTCTTAATTAAAAAGTTTTTTCGATGCCCAATACCTCTAAAATTGCCATATTGTGGTATAAATACATAATGGTACAGATGAATTATCGGCGCAGATACTTTTTGGTAAAAAATATTTAGATTGCTGCTATGTTTCTTTTGATGTTTCATCAGTTTTTTTGTAAATTATCCATGGTCGTCTAAGAACATATAAGCGAGTCATATGCCATTCTTCAGTGTCACGTCATGCATTGCTTTCAAAATCAGAAAAGAGTGACGTCCCTAGAGCCATTTCAGCATTTTTACCCAATTATTGTCGTAAAATCACATTTTTAAACCAGTAAGCATTTCAGATAATGTTAATTCTATATTAAAATCACAATATTTTGGAAAGGTGTACTGTCGCTCTTATGACTGTGTGAAATTAAAAGGCTGCGCGAAAGTCATACGCACTCGAATTAGACTTGACCTCGTTAAGGGTGGATAACCAAAATATAGCATTCCTTTAATTAGCCTTTTTTTATCCTTCGCTATTTTTTTATCAGAAAAATTATCAAAATATTTGTGCTCATGAAGAAACCTTGTAATGTCGTCTTCGTATTTTATTGTTTACAAAGAATGTCTGAACATAAGAACAGTGCAAGCGCGGTAACTTTAATTCATACTATACCCAATTCATTTTTACAAAAGACTTTTGAGCTCTTTTCGTAGGATTTTTTTTACGCTATAACGCATATCTTTCGCAAACAAACGTGGAATTTTTGCGAATTTTCCGAAACCAAAGCATTATAATGCGAACCTTTCGCAAATGACAAAACCTTAATGCGATATTGTATTTCTGCAGTAATTCTAACGGCTTGTGACAAGCGAATGTCTTCAAATTTTTATATCAGGTCACCCAAAAGATGGAATACAATTGATAGATTAACTTTATTTCATTAATTTCCTGAGATTTTAATTTTAGATTAAATTCGATAGAAAGTGTTAAAATATATACCAGGAATAGTAATCATTTCACGAAATTCATTATTAACTTTCACTTTGGGAAAATTGCATAGGTTTTAAATTGCTTGGAACAGCGTTGAGAAAGACAAACGTGTAAAAAGATTAAGAGAAAAGATACATTCAATGGCAAAAATTACAATACATAGTTTTTAGCTCACCTGAGCCAAAGGCTCAAGTGAGCTTTTCTGATCACAATTTGTCCGTTGTCTGTCGTCGTCGTTGTCGTTGTCGGCGTTGTCGTCGTTGTCGTCGTCGTTGTTGTCGTTGTTGTAAACTTTTCATATTTTCATCTTCTTCTCAAGAACCGCTGGACCAATTTCAACCAAATTTGCAACAAAGTATCCTTGGGTAAAGGGGATTCAGGTTTGTTCAAATGAAGGGCCTCGCCCTCATTCAAGGGGAGATAATTGGGAATTAATGAAAATTTGGTGGTATGTTTTAAAAATCTTCTTCTCAAGAACCACTGAGCCAGGAAAGTTGAAACTTATGGGGAAACATCCTCAGGTAGTGTAGATTCAAATTTGTTCAAATCATGACCCCCGGGGGTAGGGCGGGGCCACAATGGCCGACCAAAGTTTTACATAGAAATATATAGGAAAATTCTTTAAAAATCTTCTTCTCAAGTACCACTGCGCCAGGAAAGATGAAACTTATGGGGAAACATCCTCAGGTAGTGTAGATTCAAGTTTGTTCAAATCATGACCCCCGGGGGTAGGGCGGGGCCACAATGGCCGACCAAAGTTTTACATAGAAATATATAGGAAAATTCTTTAAAAATCTTCTTCTCAAGAACCACTGTGCCAGGAAAGATGAAACTTATGGGGAAACATCCTCAGGTAGTGTAGATTCAAGTTTGTTCAAATCATGACCCCCGGGGGTAGGGCGGGGCCACAATGGCCGACCAAATTTTTACATAGAAATATATAGGAAAATTCTTTAAAAATCTTCTTTTCAAGAATAACAAAGCCATAATTGATCATATTTATATGGAAGCATCCTTAGGTAGTGTAGATTCAAATTTGTTCAAATCATGACCCCCGGGGGTAGGGCGGGGCCAAAATGGCCGACCAAAATTTTACATAGAAATATATAGGAAAATTCTTTAAAAATCTTCTTCTCAAAAATAACAAAGCCATAATTGATCATATTTGTATGGAAGCATCTTCAGGTAGTGAAGATTCAAGTTTGTTCAAATCATGACCCTTGGTGGTAGGGCGGGGCTACAATGGCCAATCAAAGTTTTAAATAGGCATATATAGGAAAATTCTTTTAAAAAAATCATCTTACGAAAAATAGCACAGCCAAAATTGGTCATTGGACTACTTTCGGATTTAAAGTATTTAATTATAAACCAATTTCTACTTTTTCTTAGCCACAGTGCTCAGGTGAGCGATGTGGCCCATGGGCCTCTTGTTTATGATCTAAGTTCAAAACAACCTTTCGTTTTTTATTGTAATAAATAAACCAGATCATAAAATCAAATAAGAATTGAGAATTATGCAAATGTCTCGGTTAACATCAAAAGTTTCGCGTAATAACGCGAATGTTTTGCCTTTTTTTCGGGAAAGTAACACGTCATAGCCCGGAAGTTACGCGTGATATCGCGAATATCTCGCACTGTATTGCGAATGTGAACGTCTTGCTTCTATTCACGAAAGTTACGCGTTATATCGGAAATAATTTGCGTTTTTCTCGAAAGTAATGCCTTCAAACCCTTAAATGACGCAATATAATGTGAAAGTTACGCATTTATTCGCGAAATTTACGCATTGTAACGTGAAGGTTTAGTGTTTATTCCTGATACACCTGTAGGTACGCGTTATAACTTTTTTTGCGAAAGTTAATCGTTATAACAGTTACGCGTTTGTTCTCGAGGCTTTGGCGTTATTAAACGTTATTAAGCAGTTGTTTTTTTAGCCTACGAATATGTTTTATGGACTTTCAATCGTTCATTTTAATTTCCAGAAGATCCCGTTCAATACAACCTATCATGCATTTAACTTCTCATAAGCTGTAAATTATATCTATTAATTCAATAAACCTCAAAATAGAAGTAATATTTGTAATAATTATATAAATTATATACAAATTCCTTCCCGTGGGGAGGTTGCCTATGTTTTCATCTTGACGCCTATTAAAATGTTTTATTCTTTGTATCAAGTCAATATTTGACAATATAGTTTTTGTTAATTAGGATCTTTTTAATGCACCACTAAGGTGCACACATGCAGTAATACGCTCTGATTTTCAGGGTGAGAGTCCCAGACGTCACAGTCTAAAATTGTTCTTCACATAGCAGTTTTTATAATGTTTCTGCTAATTTTGTACGAAATGCTAGAACTTCGTTTTCATTTTCCCCAAAAAACTCGAGGTATGATTTACCATGAATAAAGTCCATCTACTTCAATGGTACATTTTTGGTAATACATGTACTTTTCTGACATATTGAGGATTGAAGCCTATTTCAATTTTTGTAATATGATGTAACATAATTTCGTTATACTTTATAAACCGCTTTATAAACCGTTTCGCTATCGTATAACAAAAGTTGAAATAAGCATCATTCTTTATTATTGAATTTCAATATACATAAATGATATGTTTACCTTTAAAAACTATAAAAAAAAATTATAATTTCGAAGGGCTTTGTCTTTGAGTCATATAATGCATTTTGTGATAAATTCTTGCTGATTATTTCATATTGTTAAATGAAATACAATGAAATTCTACTTATTAATGATTGACTCTGAATATATTTTAGCTATCAATTTGGAAGCAAAAAAACACATATAAATATTTTCTTGATTATATTTTTATTAATGTTTGACCTTAATAAATCCAACGAAATTTAGAAAACAAAACATAATTCACAAAGTTTATTTCAAATATGATTATAATAAATACACTCACTTAGTAACACAAGAATACCTATGAATAAGAAAATAGGAGTTTTCTGTTTAAATCTAAATGCTTCATCATCATTCCATATTTTTCAAAAGCACTTTGTTTGTCACAAATTGTACAAGTGGAAAGGGAAAGGTTCCAACTATATTTTATAGTTAAATGTGGAGTGGTATGAGTGTGCATAAATGTCTCCTTATCCTTAACATCCGTTCATAAACTTAGTAAATCTTTAATTATAATTTTCTTACAAATAAGTTTTGCTGAGAATTTCTAAATATAAGCAATTTTAAATCCATGTATACGAAACGTGATCTGTTATGTCTAATATCTCAACATTTGAATTAGCTTTTTTATACGAGGGTTGTTAAATAAATAATGTCCTCGGTGCTCGAAGAGAAGCAAAAGACGCTTTTAAATGATTTAGTCTTAATGATTCAACTTAAATACTCTCGTTGAATTAAAACACATGTCCGTAACATTTTATCCTATTTCTGATTGTTTTTAGAACTCAGATTTGATTATGACCCTTCGCATAATAAAATATGGCAGATCTGTGTCCGTCTGTCTGTCTGCCTGTCTAGTTATCTTTTGCTCAAGAACCACTTGGCAAACTTGAAGTAAACGTTCGACATATGTACATGCCGGGTTTTTTTAAATAATTGAAATTATTAAGTAAATATAAAAAAGCAGAAAATGACAAATATGTTTAATCAATAACATTGTTTTTGTCTGTTCTGTGAATGCTTGCGATACAGAAAGGATACCAACACAGCTGTAGGTCATGTTATGTTTTCTATTGCGGACTAAAATTACTTACATAGGAGTTGTCAAAGTTTTCTCTTCAATTTCCCTCCGAAACATCTTGGAACAATTTATAATGAACAATAAGGAAACACTTCAAAAGTACTGCGAAACAGTATATTTGAGAAGTGATGTATATCAGATGGTGATAATTGAAAATGACAACGAACTTTGGAAATTTTGAAATCACAAAAGTTTACCAATATCAAGAGTATAATATTTACGACCTTTCATCTTCAAAGCAATCACTCCCCACGATGAAATAAATTCCAGGATATTTTAATATCATTATCTGCTGCTTTTTCAAATCAAATGAAACTCGTAAATTATATTACCTTGTCACTGATCGTTGCAAAATTATTTTGTAAAAAACATTCTGATTTTACACAACGTACTCTTAAGTTATCATTAAAAAGATGCTCGAGCTTCTGATTTACAATATCTGTTTGATTTTTAAATACAGGGTTTTCAAACATTCTTTAGGAATTCCTATGGTTACCAATTGCGCCCCGTTATTAACAATCCTTTTTTTTGAATTCGCATTAGGTAGAATTTGTTCAGAATCTTGTGCGTGAAAAGAAAAAAAAACTTGTTTTGGCCTTCAACTAGACAATACAATATATCGACGACGTATTGTCGAGAGGACAACCACAAAGTCTGCAAAATTTGTTTCATATTTGGATCTTTTATTAGCAAAAGACGTAAATTGTTAACTAAGCTTTATGATGAACGTGATAACTTTAAATGTTGAATCGTCAACTTTCCTTAATCTTGGAGCAATACCCTTGTCATCTGCATACGGAGTTTCTATCTCTCGGTTGATTCGATACAGAAGAGCATGGTCCAGTGACCGGTTGGCAGGGGATACTTACTCCTCCATGGCCCCTGGTTCCACCTCTGATGCTTTGTAGGTCAATATTCGCTCCGCTCCTATTTCGTTATGTTTGATGAAGTTAAGAGCTGATCTTTATTGTCACATAATTCATCCAAATTAAAATGAATAAATGAAAAAAAAAATTTAATTTCTTTATCAGATTCCAATTAAACGTAAATCAAAATGTGTAACATTTGATTAAATTTGCAATGGTTTATCTCTCTTTTGTATTGTTTGTACACGTTTCAGATACAAAATTAAGTCTGGATAAATTTCATTTAAAGGTGGTTGAATAATTAAGCATATAAGAAGAAATCATTTCATTTAGAAATTATTGGGAAAACAATGAAAATATACCTATAGATTCTTATCCATCTTATTGATGTTATTGATTATTACATTACCGTTTCTGTCATGTATTATCTATTCTAGTATACACAACAACATAAACTAAATTTCCAGAAGGGTGTTTGTCGAGGAAAGCGAATACCAGAAATTTGTACCAAACACGAAATAGATATGATACATAATGAAATAGATGTTTTGTGTAATGTAACAAAAAAATATGTAGGTTGCTTTTTAATCTTTCAGAGTATTTTCATGCTCTAACAAAAAAAAGATTTCAAAGAGAATTATCAATATTATAATTCATACAACACTCTGACAAACTATAATCAGATCTACATAATGAGTTGTACACAGGCAATTGTATTTATAATGACCTATCCAGTGCACTCTCTGAAAATGTTTGTACAAAAAAGTCACAGTCTTCAAACATTGCCATCGCCATGTTTGCATAAGTATTGTACTGAGAAAATTTAATGACATCGAGAAAAAAGACATACCGTGGGATAGGGAATGTCAGCGCTGTGGAAATATTCAGAAAGCCCATCAAAAAACGGAAATGGTTCTTTCGTAGTAAACCCCATCTCCTCATTATATTGTGGTATCTACGAGGTTGGTTGCACCTGATGCTAATAAAACACCTTTTTAATAACCGATTCGAGGACAAGTTACGTGAAAGGATGATAACAGACATCTACATGCATTCATATTCAGAGTTTTCCCGAGAGACTTCGGCTGCAGTATCACCCGTCACATTTAAAAAAAAAACTTGATGGAGAAAGAAGACAATTCTAAGAATGAACCTGAAAATTGCTATATTGAGTTTTAAAAACAAGAAAAAACTCTTCAAAGGGTTGACCTTGGATGAAACAAATTGAATATGAATGTATCAGTCCATAATTTGTTTTTGAACTACTATGGAAGCATCATTGTTTCTGTCAGGCAAAATTACGTGGATTTAATTGTTTATTTATTATATACAACTACTTCTTTATTTTTGTAATCGAAAAATGTAGATTTTTTACGTATCATACTTGCATGTGTACAGGGTACGGTGCAAGACTAAAGCATGCAGATTTTATTGAAGGACTTCTAAGAAATATTTCGAAATAAAAGCATTATAACTAAATACGGTAAGACATTTAATTATTTTTTTTTTTGAATTTACAATCCATTATTTCTCCTCTGAAAATTTTCTAGGAACCTCTATAATTTTTGGCAGTTTCCGAAGCATTTGAAATGGGAAAGTGGTCAATAGAACACGAAAAAGGGCCGACGGTAAACGGAACACCCGAGAGGAGTTCAGTTTGATTATAATAGTAATGACAAGCTATAGCTACGAGATTTGTATGACTAGAGAAGAAATAGATATATAAATTATCGCTAAATCCTTAGCTAACAGTGGAATTATAGTATTTTACTAAGCGGTAGCTTTTTGATCGAGTCCCCAGGTAGAATACACAAATATAGCAACTAGAAATAACGAAAGACGCCGTCAATGTAGACTTTCTATATAATATTATAGGTCAATAAAGTATCAAATGAAACTCCCTAGTTTTAGTGGGGCTGATCGCATTGTCTATTTATTTCTAGAAAAAGAAGATGGGTACTACTTTAGAAAAGACGTTTTCATCCGCGCGCCGTATGGCAATACAACACATTGCCATAATTTTTTTTTTTATTGGAGCATATATCCATTTTAAATATGTTACTTATATTGAAGAAAAACATAAGGAAGAGCAATGAAAATTGTAGAACGCAGTGATGAATATTTTTCTCTTTGAATTAAAAGATCTTGTCAAGATTTTCCCGGACAATAAACCTTCATAGAAAATGATTCATTGATTTCTTTGAATAAACGAACAACCCACGGAATCCTGTCTGCACAAAAAAGTAAAAGGAACATTGACCCCCACGAAGTATAATGATTCCACAATTTGAACAACTATTACTTAAAATAAAAGTCATTTAAATTCTTTAAATGTGCGAATAATGAACATAAAAAAAATGTCAATGAATGGGCGGATGAATTTCACGAAATAATGAAATATGAATTTTATGGTTAATGATCTCTGGAAGACCAGTCCTTCAAAAATATGATAAAATTATTTCCCCATCACTTAATGGCAAACGGATAAGCTACAGGACTGTAGCTCTCCGACAAAAAAATATTGACAGACCGAAGACCTACAGTGTCGCCTTTTGAAAAAACGGTATATTGTGCACAAAAAGTTGCACTTTTTCCTGGAATTCTTCTATCAAATTCTTATCTCCATTGCAAAAGAGCTAGATTTTAAAGAATTTCTTGCTTCTTTATCAAGCACTCTCGTAGTTGACATCTGCACAAAGCGCGCTGGATCGAATTATCTTGCGAACCAAAGTGGCAGTATAAAAAGACGAAATTTTCGATGATCTCAATTTCAGGACCAGGAGGGCTATTAACAACAATTATAAGGAATTATTTCGGAGAGCTACAGTTCTGCAGCTATAACTGGATATACTCAGACATATGTAGGAAGTGTTACTTTTGTTCGTTGCCAAGTTGGGGGGGATGTAAATTTCGCTTTTGTACTGGTATATCACTATTATAGTGAGATTTTGCTATATTTTAACCCGTATTTGTCCTCGATTTCATCAAATAATTGGCTTGCTTTTTATGCGTAACTCATAGTGGGTATAAAAATGGACACAAATTAGTACTCTTGAATCTTATGATTTTTATTTCATTCTTCTGGCACAATTCGAACTCACTTTTAAAAATGGAGGATACATTTTTTACATATATAGCAACCTATGATTTGCAGTAGCTTTCAAGAATGTCTGAATCCTAATTAATTTTTTTCACAAGTGTATACAAATTTATGCTTTAATTAACTTTCAATCGACATTGACCTGCAATTTGTATCGTCTGAATACAATAAATCGTAGAAATCTATAAGTTGTTGCTTCTACTGGTGATCCCAAGTAACATGTTTCTTTTCTTGATATAAAACTACAAGTTCAAGCGATTATTCTAATCAAGAAATGACATCTTTTTCTTGAATGGAATACCCGGAAAGTGTACATGTATGAATCTTGTACAATTTATTGATAATGTAAATTGCATGAAAATTTATATTTTACTACCTACTGTACTCAGAAAGGGTTACAAATCATACTTAAGGTGTCACAACAGTATTAATTTCTGCTATATATTCTTACCAAAAATGCGCAAGTTTGAGTAGATGTAACTAATTCAAAACAAACTTCTGAGAAGTTTCCTTTTCAGATCTTGTAAAACCATTCTTTATAAAGATTTTAGTACCAAAAAATACATAGCCATCCAGCAAGGCACGCAAGTTTGTTTCGGTCGAAGTCGAGCAGGTGCTTGAAAATCTAGTCCAGGGCCTAATCACTCCCCACTCTTGACAGTATACAGAAAAATCAGCACGCCCTGAATTTTAATAAATCTGGTCAATACAGAAAGTTTACATGTTGTTTTTCATCTCATAAAAAAATTCAGCTCCAGTCTCGTATCAAAATGCCCGAATCGGAAGGGAAGATTCCGGGATTATTTTGCGTCAGCCATGATTTGACGTGAACCAAAGTGTAATACTGTTATGACACCTGCATTAAATCTGTACAATAATTACATTTTTATCCGCAACAATAAATGAAACCACTGCAAAAGGACACAGAACATTTTAATTCAAAATTTTGAACAAGTATTTTCAATGGAATATGATAATAAGGAACAGTAACTAAGCTAAAAAGCCACTAAAAGAATATGAATTTTTAGCTGAGCAAACATGAACCCCTGAGATCAAGAGACATGGAAAAGTAAGTATCCCCTGCTAACTGGCCATAACCACCTTGTGCTCTTTGTCATGATCGTATAAACGAGACAACTGTAGTCAATGCATTAAGGAAAATATAAGACAGTCAGAGAAAATTCTTACGGCGTGGAGATATTTGTTTTCTTCATTACCGATCTACTACTATAGACTGTTCGAAAATTTAATAAAATGTTACAAAATCTAAACTACGCGAGCGGTTAAGGTTTGTGTATGTTCAGGGTAGTGAAATTTTCAAAAATATATATATTTTTTATTTGTATCATTTAAGAAATACATAAAGATAAATTGAATATCTACGGATAATAAAATTTACTTTCAAGTAGGTTTTCGAGAAACTGTCACGGTAGTTCAATCAGTAGATCGCTGGCTCCGTGTAGTGAAGGTTGTGAAAAAAAATGTGAAGATGTTGGAAATGAATTAATTCCTTTTTTATTGTCTATCAATACACAGATATATATTATGGAGATATTGACCGTCTAGAGGTATGACGTGTAAAAAAAAAAGCATGAAAACATTGCACAGGTGACCGTAATAAATTTAAAGTAATAAAATTTTCGTGCTTGATACGTATTAACGTAAAAGAGAAATAATAATATATTAATAATAATATATTTTATAAAATCCAGCGAATTTATTACAAAATGTATCAAAAAAACTAAAAAAAGAAGATATTAAACAATAATTACTCCATTATTTCTAAAAGACAATCATCCTTTGATACAATTTGCGAGAATATTTAGAAACAAGAGAGCCTCTAACAATCTCAAGAACGTCAACGTCTCGGTTCCTGCAGTGACGTCATCCCTTAAGACCAGGTTTAATACCTAAAACGGCAAGAATATTAAGCATATTTCAAAGAAATGATGCACTTACATTATATTGAATTGTTTCTCCTTAACATCAAAATTTTCGACTATAGCTAGTTGCCGAAAATTTAAAATGAAGTTTTGAATAGGCCTCCTTGCTTATTACTAATTGCAAAACAGATTTTTTTTAAATATTGTTACTTAAAAAAAACAGACCTAAAAAAATGATTTCTCAATGCGGGTCACCAATAGCATACCTTTAATATGTCGTTTTGCATCTCTCATTATTTTTTTTCTTTTTAAGGAGATCGGGTGGTTGGATCGAGGTTACACAATGTTTATGTGTTTGTTTGTTTTTTAATTGCAGTGTCGTCATATTTCGTTATTTACAAAGAAAATCTGAATAACATAACAGAACAGTACATGCGCGATAACTTTTAATTGAACTTAATACAGTGAAACTCTACAAAAGACATTTGAGCTCACTTTGTGGTGATTTTTTTGCGTTTTGACACGAAACTTTCGCGTTAAAACACTAAATGTTCGACATTAAATTCGATACTTTTATAATAAATTTCACATTATAACGCAAACCTTTCGCAAAGAAAGGCATAACTAAAAAAAAAAACTTTTACGTTTTAACGCTTCACTTTTGCGATATAACGCGAAATTATGAGTATAAATTTCTAAAGCATAATTGTAAATTATTGCCTCTATGCTATTTGTGATAATTATAGAGCAGTTAGAGTTTGCTTTTTTGTGGCAGTTTTTTTTTGTTTTGATATTTTTGTGGTTCATTTTTTGTGTCCATTTCATCATCAATTTAGCAAAATATTTTTGTTGAATTGATGATTGTTAGCAACAGGGAGATACCATTGCCAATTTTATTGTTATTTGTACTAAGGAAACATTCTAGTGATCTCTCTTTAACAATTTTTGTGTGTTATACTTCTTATCATTAAATGAATGGAAATTTTGGCTCAATATACATTCAATTTGTCTTTTTTATGTTTCAACTACAACATAGCCAAGCCAGAACACTAGGATTATATAAATGATATTTTTGACCATTTGACCTTTACTAACAGATTAGAAATTATAATGAACGCAAATTGCAACTTACTACTCATAAATGAAATTTTCTCAGATAATTTTATTAGAAATGTTGCAAGAGTAGGATATATTATTTTTCAGATTTAAGAATAGTATTTCAAAACCCTACTCATCAATAAACTTATAAGTAATATAAATATTTCTTTGGTGTTCCTGTTTTAACCCACCTGAGCCAAAGGCTCAAGTGAGCTTTTCTGATCACATTTTGTCCGTAGTCCGTTTGTCCGTCCGTCTGTAAACTTTACACATTTTCAATTTCTTCTCAAAAACCACTGTGCCATTTTTTTTACCAAACTTTGTACAAAGCATCATTGGATGATGGGGAATTTGAATTGTTAAAACAAAGGTCCAAGTCCCTTTCAAAGCGAAGATAATCAAGAAAGACAAAAAATAGGGTTGGTTAATTAAAAAATCTTCTTCTCAATAACCAGTGGACCAGAAAAGCTGAAACTTATGTGAAAGCATCCTGGGTAGTGTAGATTCTAAATTGTAGAAATCATGACCCTCGGGGGTAGGGCGGGGCCACAACATGGAATTTAAGTTTAACATAGAAATATATAGGAAAAATTTTAAAAACTTCTTCTCAAGAACCATTGGGCCAGTATAGTGAAAATCATGTGGAAGCAACCTTGAAAAATGTAGTTCTAATTTGTAAACTTCCTGACCCCCGGGGTAGGGCGGGGCCACAATACGGATTCCAAGTTTTACATAGAAATATACTGTACAGGAAAACAAACTCTTTAAAAATCTTGTTCTCAAGAACCAGTGGGCCATAAATGCTGAAACGTATGTGGAAGCATCCTGGGGTAATGTAGAATTAAACTGTAAACATCATGACCCTCGGGGGTAGGGCGGGCCACAAAAGGGGATTCAAGTTTTATATAGAAATATATAGGAAAAATTATTCTCAAGAACGAGTGAGCAAAGGAAAGCTGAAATTAGGTGGAAGCATCCTGGGGTAGAATAGATTCTAAATTATTAAAATCAAGACGGGGTTGGTGGGTGGGGGGATAGGAGGACACAATAGATATAGGAAGAGAGGAAATCTGGTAAAGAACTGCAGCATCAAAGTTTCTCGGGTGAGCGATGTGGCCCATGGGCCTCTTGTTCACTAGTTGAATTCAAAAATAATTTCAACTGTTATTTTTTTCAGGAATATTTCTACTTGTTACTTTTTACAGACTGTTTTTACATCATCATCCAAATTACTTTAACTACATTACTAGTAAATTAAGCAATTGTAATGGTATGACCACGTGAGACAACATGACACAACCCTAATGCGATACTACTGTAGAATTCTAAATAATTGTGAGTATAACGGATCGTGACAATTCAATATTCCTCATCCGGATTTTACATACGGTCACCCATAAGATGGAGTAAAATTAACAGATTTTATTTTATTTTTTTTATTTTCTGAGATATATTATAATTTTGTTTTAAATTTGATAGAAAGTGTTAAAAGTTGACGCCAGAAAGGTGTCATCGTTTTCAAAAAATTCATAATAAGCTTTGCCTTTGGAAAACTCGAATAGTTCATTAATTATTTAAACAGCATTGAGAAAGACAGATGTGTAAAATAAAGATTAAGAGAGAGGAAAGACACATTCAACGGCGAGAATTACAATCTAAAGGTTGTTATAATCCAAGTTCAAAGCAGCTTTTCCTTTTTCATTGTAATTTATGAACAAGATTATAAAAACAAATGACTTACATGTGAAATGTTTCGGATTAGCAGCAAAGTTTCGCGTAATAACGCCTGCGAATGATTGTGTTTATTCGCGAAAGAAACGAGTCACAATGCAAAAGATTTGTGGGATTTTTCCGCAAAAGCAAAGCCTTTTTACCCGTTTGTGACGCGTTACAGCGTGAAAATTAAGTCATGCATTTACATTTATAATTGTTACGCGTCATAACGCGATAAGTAACTAAAAAGTAACGCGTAAAAAAAACGAACATTTTTTTTGGCAAATGTTAATCGTTATAACGCGAAACAAACGCGTTTATTTTCGACTCTTTTGCGCTATTAGGCGTTTTGTAACGTAAAAAATGGACGCAATGGGCTTTCGTAGATTTCAATGTCCATTAGATCCCTTTCAATCTATCATACATTTAACTTCTCATTAGCTGAAAGTTCTATTTATTAGTCTCGAAATGGAAGTAATTTCTGTAGTACATGTATTATAATTTCCTTCTCCTGGGGAGGTTGCACATGTTTTTATCTTAACACCGATTAGAATGTTTCTTTTAAGCCCATTGTTTCAAGTCAATATTTGAAAATATATATTTTTTGTTTATTAAGATCTTTTTAATGCACCACTTATGCTCATATGCAGTTACATGTATTCACTCTGATTTTCAGGGTAAAGAGTCCCAAATATCACAGTCTAAAATTGTTCATCACATAATGGTTTTGTAATGTTTCTGCTAATTTTGTTCGAAACGCTAGAACTTCGTTTTCATTTTCCCCAAAAAACTCTAGATATGATTTACCATGAATCAAGTCCATCCACTTCAGAGGTATATTTTTGGTAATACCTTTCTGACATATAATAAAGAAAAGGACATTCGAACGATTTCTAGCGCAAATGGCTTCCATTCTGGCCATGTTCATTTCGTAATTACACCAGTATGATCCCAAGTAATCTGACGTCAGCATGCAAACAGTTCTCTGACTGTTATGAATGGCGTTCGTTATGTTGTCTGCTATATCAGTTCCCGGGATGAAATCTCTTTGATGAATACAAAGTCGGAGTTTGTGTTCCTTTTCAAGATATTCGACAATGTCCCTGACGAATTTGCCATTTTCCTCCGCGTATGATACGAAGGCATCAAAGTAGTATTTATGGGAATGTGCAACTTGTTGTCTCTGGTGGCTTCTCCTGTAGGCCCTGGCAACATAAAACATAAAGCGTAACCTCCATCGATATCGATATACGATACGACTTAAAATAATTGTAAGAATCACTAAAATCAATGAAGTAGTAACTATCATTAGCAAAGTGTAGGAAGCACAGTCTTTTTCCAAGTCCTTTATCAATTTTATTACATCATGAAATGACTGCATAGTTCCATTATCGAACAGACAAGTGTAATTATTTACATCCAGAAAAATGATGTTTTTTTGAAGATCCAATCCATGATAAAAAGTCTATGTTTTCACAAGAACATTGAAGAGGATTTCCAAGTAAATTTATAAGAATCCTGTTAACACAAGAAAATGTCAAAATTCCACGAGTACTTGAGTGAATTTTAGTTAGCCTATTAAAAGAAAGATCCAGAGAGGAAAGTATTTTCATATGCTTTATACTCAAGTCAAAGTGATTTAGGGAGTTACCGCTTAAATTAAGATTTTTTAAATTTACCAGGCCTTTGAAAATATTTTTCGGTTAAAAAGGTTATTCTGTTATAAGCAAGATCTAACATTTGCAGAAGATTCTGATTCTGAAATATGAAGCCATCTGCATCATTTTCTAAAGTTTGTCCTAAGATATTATTAGAGAGGTTTAAATGAAGAAGATTCTCGAAGTCAGTGAAAAAATTCTTCGAAATGTGGCCACAAAAGTTGTTTGAAAGATCCACGTATCTCAGATTCTTCAATCCTATAAAAGGTCCTTCCAACCTGTATATTATATTATTTTGTAAATGTGCATGCGTGAATTTTCCTGTATTCTTGAAATGGAACTTTCCAAGTATCATCTTATACATATTGTCATGGAAATAAAGTGAGTGTAAGTTTGGTGGAAAATAAAGGGTAACATTGTCCTTAGGATTAGTCAAAGGAGCTACCTTTTCTTTGAATGAATTATAATCTGATAAACGATATTCTGGTAAGATATTAGAGTTACATTCCCTAACGAATTTTGTATCATTGCAGTGAAAAGAAAATTGATGGGGAGCTATGAGATGAAATGTGGACTCAAAACTTGCATTTAAAATTTGCAGGTTTGATAACGCACCAAAATTGGTCAAATACCGGTAACTGAAAACTTAATACATTGTCCCCGATATTTAGAATTCGAAGTGTTTTTGGCAAGTCTAAGAGCAGACCAAATTCAATATAATTAAGTCTGTTAGATGCAATATTGAGTTCTAAAAGTCAGCGTTTGAAGATATTGCACGCGGCGTCTTTGTAGAGACGTGTCATTTTACATGTGTACGGCTCCTCAGCCTCAGTACCTTGATTGAAGTAAATTTAAGTTGAAGATATGTTTGGCAAAATAGAGATGGTTAGTTCTTTGTTGTGTGATAAATCAAATGCTGAGTTTTATCAGATACCCGAAAGCGCCTTTTTCCACGAATTTTACCTCGTTTTCCGATATTGTAAAATTTTTTAGAAAAGGAGTATTTTAAATGCATCTTTTGTTATGGTAGATATTTCGTTTCTTGTCAGATTAAGGAACTTAATACTTGGGGAAGGTTTGTTGGATATGCATGAATTTATTGTGGCCAAGTTCGCTGACGACTTTTGAAGATAAAGTTGGCGCGGATCTTAGGTGGCGATCTGAACAATCCGCATGGATATAGCCATTCACTTCAAGCAAACACAGATTTGTCCAGAGGAACAATTCTTATCATACAGAGAATCTACGAGGACAGTAGCTGTACCGTATACAATAAAAAGAAACCGGTGTATCTATGATTCCTTTCAATAAATAGACAGCCATTTTTATAAAAAGTTTTAAAGAAATCTTTTTTTTAATTTTACCGTTAGCATAAATCGCTCTGTAAACTCTCTGAAAAATATGTGTTTCTCTGATAATTGTCATTAAACGACACTTCTATTTCCATGTTTTTTTCTGAAAGGCTCTAATGACTCTAAGAAAGTTAATTGTGTTTTTTTATTAATGGAGAACTGAATGTGAATTTTGAATGTCGGAGCTAAAGTGCTTAGAATCACAAATCCCGTGGCAATATCCTATATTATGACGTCAGTGACGTTGACTTGGAAATAAGAGGAATCCTTCGTGTATTTCATACTACAAAACAACATTGTATAACATTTTGATTAATATTAATAATTTGATTTCACAAGAAATTGAAATAAAATGAATCACTGTCTAGTTAAAATGCAAATTATTCCACGTTTCTAACTGTCGAAAGTGCTTTAGTATATACCCGACGTCTAGAGAATAACTGCTTCACTAATTCAATGAGAAATAAATTAATACTTATAAGTATGACATTACTATCATTGGAGTCAGGACTGCGAGGGGGAGGAACTAAAATTTCCAATTTTTTGCAAAGACAATTGATACAGCCATTTGGAAATTAGGTTCAATTTTAAATTGTTTTTAAAACAAAGACCCCAAATGGGGATA
>NW_026925451.1:0-26584 GCF_032062105.1 Saccostrea cuccullata | reverse complement strand
TTTAAATATCTTCATAAAGCTATACCTTTATCGGGGTATTGTGCTGGACCTGTTATGTACGGAAAACCTCGATCATTCAGTGTCCCTAGCTTAAGAAGGGGATCTCTGCTTTCCAAGGATATGATCGCCTATAAGCACGGTGTTTATATTGTTTAAACAAACAAACATTACAAAGTGGAAACATACATTAATTTTATCTATTTGTATATGGTATATGGATAAAAACATGATAAACAACGTTGCACCAGACGTTAAAAAGATGTGGCAAACAATCCACTTATTTGTATCTATGAATAGCGAAAAATGTATTACATAGACACAAAAAGTAGTAAAACGTGCCACTTCTCTAAATATTTAATCAAATAAATCGCATCCAAACGACCAATGTAGAAACTGAAAGTATTTTCTTCTTTCACTTCCGTCATAACGTCACACATGCGCATGAACGGTTTATAGAATATTCCGAAGATTGAACCCGATTACTATTATGCTTGTGAATCGTGAAAACGAATTTTTGGCCGTCTATGCATTAAATATTCCACTTATGATTTAAACCATAATTATTACTGTTCTATTATCGATAGTTTTAAATATTTACAGCGATTTTTACACCCAAATCCTAAAAGTATAGATGTTAAAAAGGTTTTTCAAATTATAATTTTTCAGCAAATTTGGTATAAAAATGTGAAATTTTCTTGTTTGATGCCCGCTGCCCCACTTAATTTTTATGCCATGTAAGGGAGAGAACATTGGAAAATAACGTGTTAATTTTAAAAAGAAATCTGTAGTTAGAAAATCAAGCAGCAATTTATTTTTACCAGAAATGAACTTTATAATTTTGAGCTAAATATGTTGAATTCGCCCTACAATGTACAATTAAATGGATCAGCAAATGTAAAAATTAATTAAACCGTTAAACAAGTATATCCTCTCTACAATTCATATGTTAAATATTTTTATTTGCCTTTAATTTTAAAAAGCTAGCATATATTACTCAATTCCTTCATTTTTGTAATTTCTCGAGACAATGTCTATTTTTAGTAACAGTCCTAACAAAAGGAGGCCCGGTTGACCTAAAAATTTACGCAGATATGAAAAGGACAAATACTTAATTCAAATTCTGAGAAGTTTAAACAAAATCTGTAGCTTCGTTATTCTTGTATTATGGTATGGATCTTTACCTTAATTTGTATCTTGGCTAGACTGTTGATACGTCCCTTGCTCTATACGAAACATCTGGATTTCTTTGACTTGAATTTCATGCGTGCCTAGGAAACATTATCTTCCAATGCCGATAGGACCTATCTTGCCTGTATATGAGTCATTGTTGTCACTGTGAGATTATCTATAATGCCTCTGATCTGTGGCTGAAAAATCCCCGAGTCCATCATTGACCCTCTCGTTTCTCTTCCTGTACCATCCCCATATCCATTACAAACCGGATATGAGAGGTTGTACATCCTGCGACTATCCCTTTCTCTACTCTTTGTCCGATTGTGGTGGTCATCAACAGGGAAACTGATCTGCATTCCTCCGAAGTAGCTCTAGACATTGATGAGTGGACTTATGACACTTGCGTGTTTTACGAATTCGGAGTACCCTGGTATGCGTGCCTTTGGAAAAAATGTACCGAGGATCAATGTATCCGTTGTCCACCATGTACCCTAATATCTGCTTTGCTAGCACTTACATTACCATTATCACCTCCAACTTTAGCAAAGATATTGTTTTTAAAATGGTTGATTGTCCAGGAGTTCTTCTCTTTCGGTACAATTCACTTAACCCGTCTTGTCCCTTTTCTTATTATTCTTCCGCCTCAGTTGCCCCGCTCTCCGAAGCATTGAAATCTCTGACCTGACGTCATCTATCGGGTGTGCTATTTCTATTTTCCTTCCCAATCCTTCGCTTTTCTCAACTGTTTATTCAGCTTTTATAGTTCATGGCGACATTTTCTGATACTTCGCTCTTTGTGACTTTCCTTAGTCCGTCCTCATTTAGTCCCTTGCATTATTGACCCAAGGATCATGCCGACATCTTGATCGAAACCACTGAAAAATTCACACCAGTCTACCATCTCCTTTCGGCCATTATATTCATAGCCTTCAATTTTCCTTGACGTTCCGTTGTGTCTACTGGCCCTGTCTAGCTTGAAGACCAAGTTCTTATTTGGCATTTCCTCAGTCTTGGGATGTTTTTGCAGACTGCACCGCACGTACTCCTGACTGAAGCCTTTTCTCCTTCTAATGTTAGTTGCACCATCCTTCTCTCAGTCCATGTATATAGCCTGTTCCTTGTCGTTATCATTAGATATGCCTATTCGAGCCTTTCATCTGCCTCTCTGGAGGCTCTACGGTATTGATCATTTTGTTCGGTATCCCTTCACAAGGACTGTACAAAGTGAGGCTGTCTCTTGGTACCAAAGTCCAGACTGTTCATGGTGGCCTCGCTTCGCGGTTTATAAAGCGTAAACTACCCCAAGTTATGTTATACCGTGTAACCACAGGGACTTGTTTCTGAAATAAAATTTTAACCCGTTGTATAATATATGTTATTATTAGTACTATGGGTAAAATTCATTCCGAAACAAGTGCCTGTACGTATAACATAGGTTAAAATAAGCTTCATTCCTTAAAAATTATAAATATACCTTTTGATTATTTTTAAGAATTGATATTATGAATTCTGTTGTTGTTGTTTTTTTTTTTTTGCAATTTGAAATTTAACTTACTAAATTTCCATGAGTTCATTAATACGGTTTTAATCTGTTATAAAATTTGTTGAATTCGTTTAGAACGAAAATACAATTGATAAACATTGTGTTGCAAATATATTAAATATTTCTTGTACAAATTTTTGATAAGAAGGAACAAGAAGTTATTTTTACATCTTTGACCATTGTTTTCTTTGAGTGTATTAACAGGAGAATGGCTATGCAAGACACAACTCCAACCTCAAGATCAACTTCATCACTTCTCAGCAGAGGGAAGTCTAAAAAGCAAAGACCAAACCGTAGATAAAGATTCCATGGATTTTTATCAGTTTCCTTTGCTCGTTCTTACTTGGCGAGGTAAGCCTTTTTTAATCTTTTGTCTTTTTCTTTCAAGCTTTAGACATGTGCAGCCATCTATCCGAGAAGCAAGAAGAGAAAACCACCTGTCAGAGTTCGAATGAAAGCTACATTGTATGGTATACCATAACAAAAATTAACTATATTTTTAAAAATGTTAATATACAAGAAATAGTACTTTTATATATCAGAAAATTACTTGTAGAAATAAAAAAAAAAATACATAACTGTGAAATTCATAGTAAACAATTCAAATTTCTAATATGGTTTTTAGAGTTTTAGAACTTTTGATTATTAGAATAATTTTCCAACTTTCAAAAACTCAAACTGATTTGGTATTTTGAAATTTAATATATATTTTATTAATCTAAAGTTCAGTATTTTTTTCATATTCTAAATTTTTAAAATTACCTTCAAACTTCTAAATTTCAACTTTAAAAAGTTTTAAAATTTTAGAAATTTAGAACTATGAATCAAACAATCCAGTTTTATAAAACAATGAATACGCTTTGAGTTTTGAGAATTTTACATAAAACATCTAAAACATTAGATTCCAAAGCTGATCTTTGAAACTAATTTTGAAACTATGTCAAAAACTATTTTGGGCAAGCAAAAGAAATTTTCGATAATTAGAATATTGAATTAAAATATACATATCAAATGGGTTTTGTAAACTTGATATTTTGTATATTAGAAGTAAAATTCTAAAACACAAAGTTTTTTGATTATTTGCAATTTGAATCTTTGAATAAAAATCCTAAAAAAAAATTTTTTTTTAAACGGTCTGAAACATGAAATTTAGATGTTTGAATCCGATTTTGAAAATACGAAAAGGGTCGGTTTGCGGGAAATTTGAATTTGAATATTTGGGATAAAAAATCTTAAAAGTTAACCTTTCAATAAGTGTTTATGAATCAAAGTATTAAATTTCAATATAGGAAATCAGTTTAAGTTTATAAAATTGAGAAATTTTATCTTAAGTATTAAAGACCTAAAATTCTTAATCATTTTAGAAAATTGAATTGTTAAGTGTTACGCGAACCGTGAGGGCAGTGTATTTGGTCCTTATGTGCCAATGGGCACTAATAGGATAGGGGAAAAGGTAAGGTGACACGAACGGGTAAGAAACATATTAAGATTAAAACTAAAATGTAATAGATGTGTTTGTGAAACACTGATGCCTCCGTTTGGCAGCTTATGCCAAGGGCTGGTTTTTTTTCAAATGCAAGTTAAACTCCGAGGTAAATGTCAAAGTTGTTGGTACCCAAAGGAAGGCTTGTCAGAAGGAATAAACCTATATAATACAAAAGCTCTAGTATTAACGGTTCAAAAGATCTGGTTAAGGTTAAAATTTATATAGGCGCATGGGTCAAACTCTAAGTCAATGTCAAAAGGTCATTTTTTTTACCCAGCAAAAGGTCTTGTGAAGTATGAAAGACCTAGCACCAACTATTCAAAAGTTATGGCTATGGTTCATGTTCGGAAATTTTTGGTAAACGTGGGACAAACTCCAAAGTCATGGTCAAATGTTGTGGTACATATACCAAAACAAAATAAAGAACTTTTCACATTGAATACACCTGATAAAATATGAAAATCATAGCCTCACCCACACAAAAGTTATGTTCAAGGTTAAAGTTTTTGCGGACAAACAGATAGACGGACGGACAGGACAAAAACTATATATCCCCGAATCTTCGATAAAGGGGGCAATGAAAAATTAAGATGATGTCAACAGTGCACTGCGAAGCATGTCAGGTGACCGCCTGGACCACGTGTTTTGCACATGGGAAGAACGGTGGCAGGTACGCATTAAAACCGGAATGAACTTCTTTAGAATTGATAAACACAAAAGCCTCATTTTATTTCTTTTATGGAAGTAATTTAATAAGTTTGCGAACTCTTTGATCACTTCTCTTACGTACATTGAATATCAGAGTGTCAGGAAAGATTTTTTATTATATGCATCATTATTGTCAGATGTTATTTTTCGCATCTTCCATGTGATATATCATCAATAATAATTTTTTGTTTAGAAATTATACAAACGGAAAGTAGGTGAAACTGCACCTCAATGCACCTTTATGTTAAATGTAAACTAGGCTAATGAAACATTGTCGCCTTAGTTGAAATTGAATTGTTTGAGGATAGGTGAATGGTCAAAAGGTTCATTCATAAATATATTATACTAGTATATTAATATGTAAACAACAGGTATATTTTACACAAGTACTAGTATTACTAGTACTAAATGGCTGTTTTACAAGGCACAGTTGGCACCTCCGTTCTCAACTTTCTGTATTAGTATTGAGTAATGATAAGCGTAACACATATTTTGCAGGTATCAAACAAATCACTACCGAAAAATTGTCAGAATGGAAATTGGACTGAACTATTCAACCACCCACCCATCTTATATATGAGTAAATTTTCGAGGTGACACTTTTTCATTATCTAGGTATGATGTTAATTGAGGTGCAGTTTTACCTATAATTAAGGTAAAACAATTATATATACATGTGTTTGTATACATAAACAGCGTGCTATACCGCTGTGTCATCTAGGCAAGACAAAAAGAAAACAAAACGATGTATTTATGAAAAAATGCTTGTATTTTGCAACAACTTTCTTTCATTCTTTCCACGCGAAAGCACTGCTGAGCTCCCAAATAACTATTAAAAGGGTAATGTTGCCAAAAAAATACTTTATTAATTTTTACTTCTGGTAAGAAAAAATGACCTAAATAAAACGAGTTTTAGTACTTGACATCAACAGCACCTAGTTCATACAAACAACAACGGTATGAACTTTTGTTGAAATCGAAAACAAGTGAACAGCCTCATTTCTATAACAGTTCCTTGATTGAAGCGAAAACTTTATATACATGTAATCAGTGCTTACAAAATTTATAGAGAACACGAAACAACAAACGTTTTTAAAAAGTTGGGAAAAAAGTTTTTACAAAGTTGAAAAAGAAGTTTTAAAAAAGTTTCAGTTTGTTACGTTGATAATTTGCCAATTTATTATAGTATAATAAAAGACATCGTATGATCTCCCGATGCTGTAGCAGAAGAACATTTTTGTATATGGAGTCCGATGTTTCTCAATGCTTGCTCCCTCTACCTCAGACACTTCTGTTGACGAGATTCACTGATGTAAACCAAGGACTTATACCCGTCTTGTGTATGTGATTTTACCATATCACGAAGGGCTGCATTTCATGCATATAATATTGTAAATGCATAAAATACACAGGGAACTATCCCCAGCTTATTTTATAAACATATATTTTGATTGTCGGGGTTATTTTTAACTGTGCATCTTTTTTTCTCTCCTATCTTTTTATCATTAAAAACAAGTACTCTGGATGTATTTAATCTATCTATGCCCGTTTGAACATTTCCCAGGTTTATACCAATTTTCCCCACACTTTATTCAATATTAGAAAAGAACCTTTAAAAAGAGCCTGAAGCCCAATACCCTTAATTGTGTGGCACACTAAAGTTTAAGATAAAATGTCATAAAACTTACAGAATAAGTTAAAATGGCAAATAGCAATTGCGTAAAACAACTAAATTAATGGGATTTTTGGATGATAAAAGTCACATCAAAAGAGTTTTTCTCAGGTATGAAAATGTCTGAGGTAACCACCTGGGCGTATCATTGCCTGCAAAAACACGAACAATTAATTGAAAAATAAAACTTGATTCATGTTTTATTCTATAAAGAGAGAAGATGATGCCAACTAAATCTGTGAAAATTCACACGAACACAAAATGAAAGTTTTTTTTAATGTAAAAAATGCTAGTTACTAGTACGTAGACTTTCTTCCTTTCCTTCAAAGAAATAAAAAACACAGAAATTATTTTTTCTAATCCTACTATATTTACTCTTCCAATAAATTATGTAAAAACACATAAGCAATGCTGAACTCTTAGCATAAGAAAAAAAATTGAAAGGGTAGTGTTAAAAAAACTGATTTTCTAATCTTATTCTTCCTGTGTAGAATGGACGTGAACATAACGTGTTGATGTTATAAGTAAGGGTTTCACTTTTCATCATCAACACTTTGTCCATACAGACAGCAACACACGACTGAACTTTTGTTGGAACGGATAACACGTGCACGGGTTCTTCGTCTATTTCGAAATATCGATAATGAAAATGAAGAGACCAATTTTTATCAAAATGGTGAATTAACACCCTGGCTTAAACAGGACGAATATGAATTATATCTTAATTAAAAGATTTGCATTTTAGAAATTTAATGATTTTTCCGTGGTTCTGGAACAGTTCAATAGTAGTTAAGTCGGTAGAGCGTTCGTGAGTTCGAATATTGGCCGCGGCTAACCTAAGTCGATAAAATGGGTAGCAACTGTTCCTTCGCTATGCGCTCGGCACTTGAAGTGAAGGTCGCGGGTACTTCGGATGAGACCTTAAAAACCGATGCCCTGTGTCACGGAAGGTGTTGGCACGGTAAAGTTCACAGACTGCTCAATGACCCCGAGTGCCGAGTAAAGATCAAAATTTGAGGTCCTTCACCGGTATATGATGACGTCTCTACATAAGTGAAAAATTCTCGAATGGGACGTTAAACAACAATCAATCAATCAACCAATCTGTGGTTTTGGATAAAGACTTTTTGAGATGTTCTATTAGAGGCTTGGTTCGGTGTTGTTTTATCAAGCTATCTGATCTGCCCAGAGTTAATGACAAGAGTTAATGGCAAGAGTAAATGGATATTGATTGTTTGTTGTCAAAGTTGTACTCTGTGTTTCTGACCAATACAAGAGTACCCCTTTAACATTGCTGTAAAAGTTCCTTACTTTGGCACGTGGTATAATTTTCTTGCCTTTCCCGAATAGTTCAAAGTTTCTTGGATGAGCGGCGGAAGGGTATAAAATTTCAAGAAGACAAACAATTATCATTTCAAAGACCATAAAAACTTAAATTGAAGTGACATTCAAAGTATAATCAACAGATATTTTCACAAAGCAAATAAACATGAAATAAACTAAGGACCTAGTATGAACCAAACAAATGTAATAAATACTACATGAACGGTTATAAACACCGCGAATCATTTAATATACATGTACAACAAATATTTATAAATGCAAACCAAAGTGGTTGCCAAATAATTGTATAGGTAAAATCAAGATAAACGGGCTTTCGACAAACATGTTTCTATTACCTTATTAACTCTTCAAAAAGTGACGTAAAAACACAAAGCACCGCTGAACTTCTAGCACACTGAAGTATTGAACGGGTTTTGTTTAAAAAAAACTGACTTTATAATTTTATATTCTTCTCGCGTAGAAAACACATGTTAATTTGAACATTAAAAAAATACTACTGAATTCTAGAATGACTGCAAATCACCTGTCATCACCAACTCCTTGATTTGACAAACATCACCCGGTTACACTTGTGTGAACCTAGAACACGTGAACAACTATACCTATAGGTATCTAAACACTGGATAAACACCAAGGCTAAAACAAGAGCTATATTCGAATCTCATCCAACATTGCTGCAACCATTTATCACGCAGACGTGACAATAAAATGTTAAATGCGACACCAAGTCCTCTGTGCCAAGGTAGTGCTTCTGTCCTCAATGTACGTTGGTTTGTTACAGGCATTTTGAAAATCAATGTTCACGTGTTTACGGGGTATGACTCTACATTCAGATTCTAAAATTGACTTTTTAGGGGGGTGTCGACGGTAAACAGTTAACACTTTCCATACATATCCATGATCCTTCTGTCAAACGGCTCACAGATCGACAGTTAAAACTTTTCATGTTTTTGTCTTAAACCCCAGTCACATTTCCAAGAAAACGAGTAACCGGTCGACGGTTTTTGAGGTAAAAATAGGATTCTTCGGGCGACAGTCGTCTTCTCATCAGCCGTTGTGTTGCCCAATTTTAACCAATTTTATCGTCGGCCGACCAATTTGGTGTATGTCGTGCCGTTTTATAATTTTTTCTGCGTTGGTGGCCGATTTCTTCAATTAAAATAGTCGTTGAATATTCTTTTTGACCAATCTTTGATCATCGTCCGACCATCAGAAGACAGTTCATTTAGTCGGTCGTCCGTCGGTCGACTTTTAAGAACTGGGTTTTTGTAAAGTCGGCCTGAAAACGAACTGCAGCTTAGCGAACGATGATCAGGAGACTACTAGTATTTGCTGAGAATTGTTTAAAACATTATCGGTGTACTGAATTATTTTTCTGACTGCTCCGCGTCGCCCGATACTTCTGACGGGAGATCAAGTTTTCAGCCGACGATTCGAAGAAAAAAAAATTGGTTGCCCATCGGCTCCAATGTGACCTAAGCATAAAAGTTATAATGTCGGACAGGCGTTGCCAAATCATCGTTCGTTCGGTCGCAGTTTGATATCCAAGGTCGGCGACATTTACAAAATTCCATTTCCAAAATTCAACCGACAGACGACTGACTTTAAAAACTGTCTGTAGAGTGTAGATGGTCGGACGATGATCAAAGGTTGATCGGCTGACTGTTCAACGACTGCTTTAGCTGAAAGAATAGGCCACCGACTCAAAACAAAAATTTAACTTGGACCAATTCATTGACCTAACATCATTATTGAAAGGTGGGGGGTGCATCCCGAAGAGAAAAATAACTTTACCCGAAGAAACAAGCACAAAAAACCTCTGAAAAACCGTTCATGGTACCTCAGTCTGTTTTACAAGGCACAGTTGGCACCTCCGTTCTCAACTTTCTGTATTAGTAATGATAAGTGTAACACATATTTTGCAGGTATCAAACTAATCACTACCGAAAAATTGTCAGAATGGAAATTGGACTGAACCATTCAACCACCCACCCATCTTATATGTGAGTAAATTTTCGAGGTGACACTTTTTCATTATCTAGGTATGATGTTAATTGAGGTGCGGTTTTACCTATAATTAAGGGAAAACAATTATATATATGTATACATAAACAGCGTGCTAGACCGCTGTGTCATCTAGGCAAGACAAAAAGAAAACAAAAACAAAACGATGTATTTATGAAAAAATGCTTGTATTTTGCAACAACTTTCTTTCATTCCTTCCACGCGAAAGCACTGCTGAGCTCCCAAATAATTATTAAAAGGGTAATATTGCCAAAAAAAATACTTTATTAATTTTTACTTCTGGTAAGATAAAATGACCTAATTAAAACGAGTTTTAGTACCTGAAATCAACAGCACCTAGTTCATACAAACAACAACGGTATAAACTTTTGTTGAAATCGATAACACGTGAACAGCCTCATTTCTATAACAGTTCCTTAATAATAATAATAATAATACTTTATTTAGAGAAGGTAACCCGATTAGTGCGAGCACTAGTCTTCCTCGGGGCCTTCTTTAAAACATATATACAATGCATATATACAATAAATAGAATTACAATTATGAGACAATAAAAATCAAGTGTATGTTACAAAGTATTAAAACATATATAGAGAGAAGAACAAAAATCATATAGAATCATTGCGTTTCATCAGCAGAAAATTTTCAACATTTCTTTTAAATATTGCCAGGGATTGGGACTTCCTGATATTAATTGGTAACTCATTCCAGATAATAACCCCTGAATATTGTAGAGAATTTTTAAATAAGTTCGTTTTATATTTTGGTAATCTGAATTTGTTTCTGAGCGTAACGTGTATGGTCCAGAACTTTGAAATTCAAAAAGATTATGCATATAACCGGGAGACATACCATTAAATATTTTGAACATTAGAATGCTTTTCTGTAAATATAAAAGTTCATAAACAGTTAGCCAACCTAAAGTGTTAAATAAAGGCATTGAAGGTGTATCAAATTTTTCATTTAAAATAATCCTAGCTGCTCGTTTTTGTAATCTGTAGATTCTATCCATATGTGTTTGAGGACAATTGCCCCAAATGGATAGACAATATAAAATTGATGGTAGAATAAAAGCATTATAAAATAGTTTTCTAGTATGCATTGGAAGAAACCTTTTAATTTTTCGTAAAGTAAATAATTTATATGTAAGAGTTTTGCAAACTGCATCTACATGACAAGTATATTGAAGATTATGATCAATGTGAACACCTAATAATTTTTGCATCTCTACGTTTTCTAGGGGCTGGCCGGAAAGTTGCAGATGAAAATTAACGTTTTCTAATTTAGATTTCTTTTGTTGTGTTCCCATTAACATACATTTTGTTTTATCAGTATAATCATCTGATTTTGTTGACACCATTTTTGTATTTGACAGAGTTCATGATTAAGAGTTGTTTCAATACGTGAAATATTATTACCATGAAAATGCATTGTAGTGTCATCAGCAAACATATCAATATTACAATGTTCAACACACAATGGTAAATCATTAATATACAATAGAAACAACAAAGGACCTAAAATAGAGCCCTGTGGCACACCTACTGTGACTGGCAGTGATTCAGATGTGTACGCACCAATTTTAACACTTTGGGTTCGATCATATAAGTATGATTGAAACCATTTAATTGATATTGGATCGAAGTGATAGCATTTAAGTTTTCTAATGAGTATATCATGATTAACAAGATCAAATGCTTTAGTAAAATCCAGATAGGTAATGCCAATAAAATTCCCTTGATCTATTGCATGCAGCCAATTATCAGTTAGTTTTGTGAGAGCTGTCTGACACGAATGAAGATCTCGAAATCCAGATTGTGATTGTGCTTTAATTAATCTCCATGTCTCCCTGTTTATGAAATTGATCTCGTAAATTCCTAGCATTATTTATTTCTGGAGTTAACCATTTACTGCGAAATTCTGATTTCACACGCTTTGTTTTTACTTTTGCATGCTTATTGATTATAGCGTTGAAAATATAAAAACAGTTCAAAATGTCATTAGGGTCATGCAGTAGAATCAATTCATAAAAATTTGCATTGTTTAAATCATGCAAAAAATCTGTTTCATTAAAATCTTTGAAGTCACGATATTGTATTTCAATATGTTTGCCTTTGCGTTGCATGCTGTTAGATCGTCGTGTGGCACATATAGGATAATGATCAGATATCGCTACAGGGGGTACTGCTATTTCACATATGTTAGCAGGGTGTGTAGTGTAGAAATTGTCAATAAGAGTTTTAGAGCTATTAGTAATTCTTGTTGGGGTGTTAATTAATTGTGTTAATCCAAAATCTACAATTGCAGATGACAAACTCCGCGGGGGTTCCTTGAGCATATCAATATTGAGATCACCTGCAATAATCACTTCCTGGTCGTCACAGCAGGTAGCGCACTGTAACTCTCTGACAAAATCGTCTACCCAGCAGGAGGGGGCAGATGGTGGACGGTAAACTGAACAATAAAGTATAGGTTTAGAATTTCTAAGATTAATTTCAAGCCACATTGTCTCAATATTGCTAATTTCTAAATCCTTACGGCGTTTATATCTCAAATCGTTTGAAATATATGTAACAAGTCCATCACCAACCTTTCCCACTCTGTCTTTTCTTTCAAAACAATATCCTTTTATATTTATAATACAATCATTAATATTTTCATCAAGAAATGTTTCACATAAAGAAAATATATCAGTGTAAAGCTCATCTTGCAAATACAAAATCAATTCATCTAATTTTGGCAGAATGTGACACACATTCAAATTAATAAAATGTAGGCCCTTTTTCATTAAACCAAGATTTGATTTACATATGTTTTGTTTTATTTCATTTTGAGTATCAGATTTTGGAGAAGAATTTCTAAGATTTGTTTGTTGAAGATTAGAAAAAGTGTTTACCATATTCATACAAGTATCTGTCAGTTCTGATGGAGAATTTAAATCAGTTGAACAATTACTAGATTTGTTTTGAGCATTTAAACACTTTTTGAAAATTTTAGGGGTAAACAAGTAGTGATTACATGTGCAATCAACATTGTTACATTCATCACATAAATTATATAAAACTGAGTATCTATTGTTATTTACTGGGGAGAAAAAGTTATGCGAGACAATAAGTTCGGTATTTTCGCGATTTTGTTTTCCGGCGTTAACACGTGAACAGCCTCATTTCTATAACAGTTCCTTGATTGATGCGGAAACTTTATATACATGTAATCAGTGCTTACAAAAATTTATAGAGAACACGAAACAACAAACGTTTTTAAAAAGTTGGGAAAAAAGTTTTTATAAAGTTGAAAAAGAAGTTTTAAAAAAGTTTCAGTTTGATACGTTTGATAATTTTCCAATTTATTATAGTATAAAAAAGATATCGTATGATCTCCCGATGCTGTAGCAGAAGAACATTTTTGTATATGGAGTCCGATGTTTCTCAATGCTTGCTCCCTCTACCTCAGACACTTCTGTTGACGAGATTCACTGATGTAAACCAAGGACTTATACCCGTCTTGTGTATGTGATTTTTCCATGTCATGAAGGGCTGCATTTCATGCATATAATATTGTAAATGCATAAAATATACAGGGAACTATCCCCAGCTTATTTTATAAACATATATTTTGATTGTCGGAGTTATTTTTAATTCTGCATCTTTTTTTCTCTCCTATCTTTTTATCATTCAAAACAAGTACTCTGGATGTATTTAATCTATCTATGCCCGTTTGAACTCATTGACCTAACATCATTATTGAAAGGTGGGGGTTCATGGTACCTCAGTCGGTAGAGCGCTCGTTCCGTGATCGGAGGGCCATGAGTTCGAACCTCGACCGCGACTGACCTACATATGTATGTCGATAAAAAAATGAGTAACAAATGTTCCTTCTCCCTGCGCTCGGGACTTGAAGTGAAAGTTGCAGGTTCTTCGGTGGAGATCTTAAAAACCAAGGTCCCGTGTCACGGCAGGAGTCGGCACTAAAAGGATTCTTCACTTCTTAATGGCCCTGAATGCCGAGTAAATGGTCAAAATTTGAAGCTCTTCACCGCTATATGGTGACGTCTCTATATGAGTAAAAAATTTGACGCGTGTTGTAATTTCCTTAGCGTTCCAGAATGTTTCCAGTTGCAGGGATGCTTCTACGCTTTTCCCATTTTCGCCTTGTTTATATGAAATGAAAAATGGCTTTCACTTGTCTCCATATTTAAGGAGAGATGATACAAACAAACTTTTGTCAAAAAATTGAAAATAACAATTTGGGTCTTGGGTTTTAACAAATAAAATGAATAAATTTCACCGCTTAGTTTTAATTTTTTTATTCAAAATTGCACAAAAATCGAATTTGAAGTGATAAATATTTGATAGAATAATAAGGATGGTTTCAGAAGGGTAGAGTTTTGAACATCACAGAAGGTTTACAATTTCTTTATAACCTCATTTGCAATGAAATTAGGTGAACGAAATTTATACCAACCCAGGCATCCATTCTTTGTTTGTATCATCTGTCCTTAAGGTCTGTATGAGCGGGGAAATGGCAACAATTAATACATCATACAGGAAGACAAACACTTATTATAATTTCGAAGATAATAAAAATAAATGACCATGAATGTATAATCATCAGACCTTTTCGCAAAACAAACTTAGATATAGATGCAAAACTAATGACCCCTGCAGTATGTAACAAACATATATAAATGCAAAAAGAATGGTTTCATGTACGAATGCCTTTCATATCTTTGGAATACAAAAATACAAAAAAGTGTTTGCTTTATTTTATAAATTACATTTTATATAAAAAATGTTCATTAATGTACATCAAGCAAAGTAACTGCCATATAAATAAAAGTAAGATCAAGAAAAACGATCTTTCCCAAAACATGTTTCTAATCTTACCTTATTAACTCTTCCAATTAGTTATGTAAAATCGCATAAGCACCACTGAACTCTTAGCGTAAGAAATTAATGAAAGGGTAATGGTTCAAAAACACTGACTTTATACTTTAATTCTTCTTGTGAGAAAATAACCTGAGCATAATGTGTTCATTTTATCCGTAAGAATACTAATAAATTTAAGAAATAACTGCAAAGCACCTGTCATCATCAACATCTCGTTCTGTCATTCAACACCCGGTTACACTTTTGTTTGAACCGGTAACACGTGATCAACTTCAACCAGGTATCTTCGAAACATCGAAAAGAAAAAGGTAACCAATTGATATCTATTGCTTGATAAATAACAAGGCTAAAATAAGAACTATATTCGGATCCCATCCAATATTAGTGCAATCATTAATCAAACAAATATGACGATAAAATGTGAAATTTGACGCTAAGTCCGCAGTGCCATGGTATAGTTCTTGTGTTCTTAGTGGCTTGTAGCAGACCTTTTGAAATCGTTGTTCACGTGTCGACGGGGGACCGATTAACTGGTACTTTCTAAACTCATGTTTTAGAGTTGATTTTTGGGGAAGTGATACCCTGCCTTTGCATATGGAGGTGGTTACGGGCGTGGATAACTTCACAAATGATATTGAAAGCATAATCAAAAAAACATTTTCGCAAATCTTATAAACATAAAAGGAAAACTAACCACCCTGCATTGAACAAACGTATTTCAAAGGAAAATGAACAGTTATCTTTGCAGAGAAAAATACAAAAAATATTTGCTTTATTTTATTTGAATTTTTTTTGCTCTTGCCTTTGTCCCAAAAAGGTCAGTTAGTTGTCCAAATAAATGTCGACCAGATAAACATATTTGCAGTTGAGAGTTTCTTTCTCATTGACTGTTTACATAAACCGTGAAAAGCATTCTTAATTGTTTAGCTTGCGGGATAGTTGAGATTAATCTGTAAACATTTGATAAAGTAGATCAGCAAAGGGTGGTATATATTATAACCGTGAGATTACAGTTCGAGTGATTAAGGTAGGAAACATCCTTGTGACGCTAAGACAAACATATGCAAAGTTTCCAACTATCAACCGTCGGTCTATGACCCTCGACACAAATTTGAAGATAGAAAGTGTTTACTAACCCCCCCCCCCCTCAAAATCGACTTGTGTCAATTATCTAATGTTTTCTAGTTCAAACTTGGACATCGATTTTCAAAATGTCTGCTACCAATCATGTTTTTGAAAAAATACTTTTTCAAAACTGAAAAATTGAAACAATCTTAGGAACAAAATTTTTCAACAGGTTTTGTTTAATCCGTGCATTATAAGGACACAGCTATTACCTTCAGGTGCCCCTTTGGACTTGTGCTTGCATTTTATAATGCGTGATATTGGATGAGATCAGAATATGCAATTTGCCTCTTCTTATAGTCTGAATGTTAATCTAGAAGTTAGGTATTTGTCAGATTTTTTTTTCATTATTTTGAGAATACGTTTATTAGATAAATTCGAAGCTGTTCACGTGTTATTTGTTCCAACAAAAGTTTAACCGCGTGTTGGTGTTGATATGAAGAAGGTGCTGATGGTGATGACAGGCGCACTGCAGTTATTTCAATATTATGAAGTACTGTTACTGATTAAAGAGACACCCATGTTCTCGTTATTTCTTTACAAAGAGAATAAAATTATGAAGTCAAATTTGTAAAACATTACCTTTTCAATTATTATTGATGCCAAGAGTCCAGCAGAGCCTACAAAATTAAAATTTGGAACATTTTGGTAAAAGTTGGTTAAACTTCAAGTTCTAGGGCAAAAGGGCAAATTTGGTAAGGTCTTAAGAAAGGTCTTGTCACAAGGAATATACTTCTTAAATATAAAAGCCATAGCCCCACTCATTCAAAAGATATGGGCAAGGCTAAATTTTTTTGTGGACAAACAGACAAACAGACGGACGGATGGACGGACGGACCTGCCAGTAAAGCTAATTAACGTTTTATATAGGAATTGGTTAAATAATTATGTACATCATTAGAAATAAATCTAACCAGGAAGTCAGTTTTATTTGATAACATAAAATATCATAAAGAAAATTACCAAGGCATAGTGAAACTCGATGGCTTCAAACTGAATCTCTTACACTATAAAGGTAGAAACTAAAAGTAATTTTTGTTTGGCGGAAAAAAGCATTTATGAAGTGCCATTTTAAAATGCGAATAAGATTCTAATTACATCATGTGTTCCTGCAAATGAAGCATTCAAGTTATACTTATCATTCTAGCTTTTGATCAGACTGAATGTGTTTGTTTTGAAGCTCGTTACTTTCTGTAGGATATTGGTAACATTAAAAATACGAAAACAGTATTATATTGATAAAAATTAAAAGTTAAATGTAATAAAAGGTTTTCCCAAACATGCAATTTGGTCATGCCTACATCACTGATCTTTAATTGTCCTTTATCATTACTTCTTTCTTGTCATACGACATGTTTCTTTCTAAAATTTGTATATTTTTCCCAGAATTTGCCATTGAAGAATTTGCTATATACAAGTTTCCTCCCTAGTCCCCTAAATTAATGTACCAGGCAAAATGCAAAGGGATGGTAATATCCCATTACAAATAGCCATTCTTTTATTTTTCAATTTTACCATATGTCTTTGTACATATACCATGTGTATAATATTTTTAAAACACTTTTGAAACATGCAAAGCATTGAACGATATGAATAAATACATATATATTTTTGCTTTAATAAACAGATTTAGAACTTATGCTCTTTTTAATAAAACACCTCTTAGAGCATTTGAATTAAATCAGAAAAACTTTATCGGGGCTGTAGTGTTAAATGTAAAAAAAATCAAAACTTTCGATCTCAGAATTGCATTCGCTGTATCTATGCGTTGTTTTTTAACATTCGTACGAGACGTAATGTAAAATTCCTCACGTGAGTCTCATTCACATGTAAGAGGTAAGTTTCAATAAAAATTTATAGCAATATACATCACTATAACCAGGAGTTTTTCTTAAGCCTAAGATAACGAAATTTGAATAAATAAAAAATATTCTATATAAAGGATTCAAACGATTGGCTTTGGACATGATGCATTCATATTTAATACGATTAGTCTAAATATAAACTAAGGCTGTCGCAAAAATCCTCATAGCAAATGTTATTTTTTATTTAGATTGTCTTTTAAAAAGTCATCTTGAAAAGTTCAAGGAATGCCAATTTTTTAATTCCTCGACACCAGAATATAGGCTCGCATCTGTGATCATGGATATTGCAAATCATAGGCTTTTTATACCCCCACGTTTCACGGAAGAAAATGCAGCTAAAATATCCTCTTTTCCTTAAACTTCAATATGCCAATAAAGGAATTGACGCTGTAAATATAAGTAATATTCTTAATCACAAAAGGGTCCATTCTTGTATTTCACCATATTTCAAGTTAAAGATTACATCTTGTATTTCCTACAAATAAACATCGACCACTGCTTCCAAATTTTTCAATTACAGAAAAACTTTACATGGCCTGGATATTGAGTACCTGAAACATAATCCTCCATCGTGTTCATGTTCTTCTTCATCCTATAACTATATATGCTGGTTACGTAAATATAGTTAATAATGAGGACCTTAGATCACTTATTTTAAAAGGTCCTAAATATAGGGAGCCCCGATCCTTCAACTGGCGTCGGAATTTCATAAATATTATGGGTTCTGTTGAAGATTACGCCAGGCGATGAGGCAGGTATGAAAAAGAAGACGTTGACGCAGAATGAATCAAATGTATCAGATCCATGTTAAAATCACGTATTAAAAGATGGAGGCGCAATATGAAAACCATCTATCCTTCTGTATTCAATAATCCAGATGTGAAAAAAGAATGGATTAGATGGTCAGTACGTACTGGTCCCTACTGACCAAACAGGTACATGTAACAATATTTTCTTCGTTTGTAAAGCTCATTATATAAATTGTATGTTAGAAAAACTTGGATTTAATTCTATAAGTGGTAATCCAAGCTATACTCATAGTTCCCTTTCTAAGGAAGACATTCTTCAAAATCGTATGTCAGTTTTAAATATTTTTAATATTCCAAAGAACCAAAATGAATTGGAACTACCATATACCGGTATATATTGGATTCCGAAACTTCATAAGAATCCTTACAAACAAAGATATATAGCGGGTTCCAGTGAATGTTCTACAAAGCCTCTTTCTTTACTCCTCACTAAGATGTTAACAGCAGTGAAGGAGAAACTTCAACAGTACTGTGCAACAATGTATTCAAGAAGTGGTGTAAATTAGAAGAAGTAGTGTAGATTTGGATACTTAAAAGTTCCAAGGAACTTTTGGACAATTTGATTTCAAAAGATTTCACCAAAATCAACAGCTTTAAAACTTACGACTTTTCAACTTTATACACAATCATTCCCCATGATAAATTAAAGTTGAGCCTTTTCGATATCACTGACAACTGTTTTTTCAATAAAAATGGAACTCGTAAATTAACTTAGCTTGTCATTGGTCATTTGCAAAAATATTTTGTTAAAACATTCTGATTGTACTCACAAGAACTCTGAAGTTGACATAAAAAAGATGCTTGAGTTTCTGATTGACAATATCTATTTGTTTTTGGAGACCAGATATTCCAACAATCTATTCCGGAATGGGTATCAATTGCGCCCCGTTATTAGCAGACCTATGTTTGTACTCGTATGAAGCAGAATTTGTGCAAAATCTTATGCATGAAAAGAAGCAAACACCTACTTGGCCTTCAATCGATGTTAAAGATACATCGAAGACGTATTGCCAATTATCAATGGTAATTTCCATTCTTATGTCGATACGATATATCCTGGTGAGCTTGAGATAAAAGATACCAAAGAGTCTGACACGTCCGTTTCATATTTGAATATCTTATTTGAAAAAGACATTAATGGTAATCTAACAACCAAGCTGTATGATAAACTGATGACTTTAATTTTTCTTTCGTCAACTTTCCTTACCTATGCAGCAATATACCTTCATCACCTGCATACGGAGTTTATATATCTCAGTTGATTCGATACACAAGAGCAAGAGGTAAATTATTGACAAACAAGTTGATGAAACAAGAATAGCAGCAATCTCATTTAAAGTCATCATTTCGTAAGTTCTATGGTCGATACAATGACCTTGTCAGCAAACACAATTTATTATTGCTGAATGACGTTTTTCATACTAATTATTAGTCAATATTTATACACTGAATTGGCGAAGGATTTCTACGTTATTTCCCGATCATGACAAGGAGCACACCGCATGAGTGACCGGTCAGCAAGGGATACTCACTCCTCCATGGCACCTGATCCCATCTCTGATTTTCTGAGGTCTGTGTTTGCTCTGCTCCTATTTTGTATTGTTTTATGGACTTTTGATCTTGAATACTGTTCGTTATCTCCATATGTTCCTTTTAAAATCACTGAAAGAAATACCTTGTTTATTTAACTAGTATGTCTAGTAAAGCGTTCGTCGTGATTAGTAATCACTCTATTTACTGCCTAATTAAGATAGCGAGTAGAAGCGTATTTATTAATGTTATTCAGACACGTGTTTGTGTTTGTTTATTCTTGTCATCTATTGGCTGTTAGGATGGTCATCTAGTCAGGTTACATAAATATTCATAGCACGGGCTATTAGTGACCATGAAAGAAATTTTGTATAGGGAAAGCCATTAGAAGGCTCTATTTCGTGCAGTCGTATAAGTCTCACCCACCCGCCCATTGCTTAGTTTTGAATATTATATTAGATTTATACTTTGTTGAAAATATTTATTTTCTATTTTGTAGAATTCGGACATTGATGAGGACATTAGAAAAAGAGATATAATGTGTATTGTGTTTAATAATAAAACTGCACTTTCAGAGCGCTTCATATCCTATTTCACGAGTTTGTGTTTCTTTCATAAATGTTTTATGTTCGTTTAAGTGAAACGAATAAGAACATAAGATGTCCCGTGAAGCGGGGTCGTATAAATACAAATGTACGTAGTCAAAGTTACTTACAAATTTTTAGATTTACTAATGCTATCTATTAAATCTACCCAATACCCATTTTTAAGGTAGTTATTGTATGGAAGTAAATTTACTTGTCTTTTTAGTGAATTTTACTAGCATTTTTTTAGTGATGTTACAGTAATATTTCTGATCTTATCGCTAGTTTTTTTCCAGGCTACATTAATTTCTTATCCTATGATTTAATTTACAATGTATATGGAAATATGAAACAGACAAATGAAATTTAATCAATAATAATTAAAATAATGTTTTATGTATCTTATTTAAGGTGTTCCAGACCAGAAAATCTGAATTCAAATTTTGTTAACCTTTACAAATTTACCTTGAATATTGCTAAAAAATAGAATTTATTTTCATAATTTTATCATAGTGTTGTTATTTGCCAAAGTATTTTTAGGAGCTGAACTTTAAGCTAATTTATTTTGGTGTTTACCCTGATAATCCCATATATATTTATGCTACTGCGATAAAAATTTTTATTCAAATTAAGATTTTGGAATGTTTAACTTTCAGTAGTACAAACTGTAATTGTTTATTTTGTGTAATTTGTTACTTGTGAATGAAGCATGAGATATTAACGATCAGTATTTAAGCTCCATTCAAACAATACACAATCAGAGCAGAGCAAACAAGAACCTTCAAAAACACCAGTGATACGTGGAATGAGTATCCCTTGTCGACCGGTCACACCCGCCTTCAGCGCCTTGTCATGATCGGAGAAAAACCCCCAGAAAAACCATTGACAACTCAGTTTGTGTAAATAATGACATAACAATAAGTATGAAAAACGTCATTCAGCCTTCGGCTTAATGATAGGATAAAGAGGATCGGTAGAACTTATTTGATATTTTGTAGATAAGAAATCTCTCTTCACCTTGAACATATTTTTAGGAGGATTCTTATAAATTAACAATTGGTTTCTTCGTTATTTTGTAAGTTGTTATTTAAGGTGAAAATAAGTTTTTTGTAGCATTACACAGCATTGATGTTGTTCTTTTATTAGCGGTACAGCGTATTATTATTAAACTCTTTTTGTGTGTTGTGTTTAGTGTGCATCTTTTCTTTGCAACTGCGCTTGGTGCGATTTTATTGCGTTTCACATGATCGAATTCTTACTGGTTTAATATGAATTCCTTTTACATATGTTAAGCACTTTAACTGTTTTTATTGTTGATATTTAACTATTCAATAATTCATTCATTTTGAAATCCCAGACAGAAAATGGATGATTAAAGCTGGTGATTATATGGTCTTTATTCATGAATATATAACATCCAAGGTACACCTCTGCCAAAACGTCCAGCCATATTATCTAAAATCATTGCAAAGGTCGTAGGCTATTTAAGGGGGGACCTATGTCCGAAAAGTCTTTGTGTGAAATTTTCAAAACTTTGACATTTCTTTCCTGACCACTTGCTTTTAATTTTTAGGTATGAAAAACAATACCTTTATATGCTTATTTTTACACAGGAGCACGTGCAAAAACAGTGTGAAATGCTAAAAATAGATTATCTTCAGACATTATTGTTCTACTCCAAATATGCGCTAAAAAGAACCAAAAATGTCAAATCACATTCGAAATCAACATGTATTTAATTTATAGGACTTTTTTCTTTAAAATGAAGGCAAATTCATTGTAATTCATCTCGCATGAAAAATTATGTAGGAGCACAATGTAAGTATCACCTCGTTTTTCTTGCCGTATTTTTTACAATTCCGACATTCATAACAAGTAATATCTTAAAAAGTCTTTGTGTGAAAATGTAATTCATATTTTTTGAAAGAAATGACCCCTCTCTTTATTTTAACGAAGAAAAAAGTATACCTTTATGATATAATAAACGAGAAATATGACGTTTTCTTTTATTTCCGTTCTCTTCTGTCATAAATATTGACCTTTCTGCACTAAAAAAGGGTAAGTTAGCACTGATAAACATCTGAATATAAATCTATTTTGCAAAAAACGAGAATTTTGTTTTGATAAGAAATAATTTAAACAGATAAACTCTTCTTCTTCATTCTAATCAATCTCCCCCCCCTTTCCCCGTCACACCCAACACCTAATAGAACCTAGAATTGACTTTATACAATAGAATCTACATACACTATAAATTAATGAAATATAGGTACAAGTTCATTTCTTAATTTTTTCTTAGTTTAATCCAGAAAATAAAATTAATGGTAATCATAAAATTAAACATATTTCCCTGATTTAAGCCGCCGTCTTTGTTGAATTTTATCTTATATTTTTGCATTTTTATATCAGCATATCATGGGGGTATTTCTTCACAACTGAAATTGCTATGAATTATCAACCAAAGGAAGAGAATTTTAATATTAACAAACTCCATAAATCAAATAAAACTGTTATAAATTATGGAAAAAAATTCTTTTTGTAAACTATGTACATTATTAATTAATAACGATGCTAAGCCTTTAATCACAGTTGCAAAAGTCAGCGGGAAAAAACAAACGTCGCTATTGTGACGTCACATAACGCTGCTTTGACGTAGAACGACATAGGTCCCCCCTTAAGGGAGAAATAGTTCAACTCTACATTAAATCTAATAACTATATATCATTCACAAAATTGTTAACTTAAGGTTATTGAGGTATCACAGTGTTTGCTACAGAAAATCAAGAGTTTTTAATAAATAAAAGTATTTATATCATGAATTTCAGATTGCTATATTATATCATTAAAAAAATATTCTATATGCAATTTTAGTATATTAACAGGAAATACTATTGTATATTCCCATTTCATAACAAAAAATAATACACACATACCGTATTTAATTCAATATTTATAAATGCTCCTTAAACTTTAAAACTATTGTATAATAAAGAATCAAAGTATTAACTATACTTTACTAAATCAAAGTCAGAGATGTCACATGTGTCACCTGTTTAATCAACTGACGAATTAAATGAGATTAAACATGTGCCCATTCTCATACAAGAAAAGAAAGCATGACACAACACTAAACCAGAAACACGCAAAACACGTGCATTGCAGGGAGTGTTACCAAAGAATGGAAGGACTCCCGTGCATCTACTTAACAAATAAACTTGGTTTATGTTTAGCCTTCCTACACCCAGAATAATGACCGAAAAAGATCTGTCACTAAGGTGCCATGTAAAGGTCTCGGGGCCAAAAATAAAAACAAGCTGGAATACCTTTGATTTAAGTCTCAATATTCCATAATTAATTTCTTAAATAAAAGTCAGACTGAAATCAAAAGTGAATTTGTATAGGTTTATGATCCCTGAAAAATATTTTTATTTTGTAAATGAATAATTCATTGTCGTTGTTAAGGTCCATATTATCATATAGCGATGGTAGTATAGTACTATGCGTCTGTTGTTGACTGTAAAACTTTGGAATGACTTTTCCTAAACATGATTCCTGCAAAACACACTAAATACGCTCAACTTTTACAACTTATTACTAGTATGTTATCAAAACAGAAGTATTTTATCTGCAATTTCTAACACATTCTTTAAAAGATTTATATTTTCGTACTGTACTTTCTTTTAAGAGAATAACACAGACAGGTATATATCTAAGACGTACAATTACTCTGTAACGAGAATTTTATGAGACACGTTTTTCCCTTTGAAGCACTTTATACACGAAAATCAAATAAACGCGTAAATAGCTTAATTAATATCGAATGTACAAGATCATATTACTCCAAAGGTGTTAGAAATAAAGTGTTTATTCGTCATTATTAAACAATATTTGTACTTACCTTTAATTATAAATATCCTAACTAGAATAACCAATATTGTGAATGACCATTTTTTCGATGATGTTTATAATCATGTTTCGACCTTTTTTCCAAAATATCAATAGCGCAACAATAACGCTTAAATATTATTCAGTATTTTTGTCATAACCCCTAAGCAACTGTCAAAAAAAAGTTTATGAAAAGTTCATTAATTAAGTAAAAACATACAAAATTACACGGTATTAGATTTCCAAATAATGATCGATCTCTCTGTGCCCGGCTACTTATTTTCTTTAGCTGTTTAATTTTCTTGAATTAAGTTCTGCTCTCTACAGTTTTTGTTTGATTTTAGCGGATTATTGTGGACATGGTATCAATTGGCGACTTACAGTATTTGGATGTTGATAGAAACTAATCTATTAAAACTATCAGATATCACCCTCCTCCTACAGTTTTAGAATAGTTTATATAATATTTAACAACATTGAACACACAGTAGACAACATAATTAGATACGTGATTATTTGTATCGGGTTTTGATTACCTTGACTTGTTACCATGGTTACAAAAATAAAATTTTGTAAGCCAAATGTCACCTTCTCTAGGAACTAGTGTGATTTCATCAAAACAACATACACGGCTAAAAACTTTTTTTTTAATCTGATGAATAAGAGTTTTATACGGCTTTTATTATTGTTATGAAAAGTTGAAAAGTAAAATTTCTTGGTTTGCTATCCATTTCATTAAATATTATTCTCATCAACACTGATTAGCTTAATAATTTAATTTACTTCTTGTAATTTGACAAAAAATTGTGAAAATGTTTTATCTTAATAAAATTCGAATTCAAAATAGAATTGCTCTATTCTGGGGGATAGATTCATTGAGTGTTGTGGGGGAATAAACGTTTTTCCTTCACTGTTCATTTATTTATCATATTACATGTATATAAATATTACCGTAGTTGAGTGAAACATTGAAAATTTTAACCCAGGCCAGCCAAGGTTGACAATGGTTTTTGAGAGGTGACTACGTGCGATATTTATTATATTTTAATGAGAGTTTTATACAAATACATATTACAGTGAACCTTACGCGCATAAATTCTGCGAAGTCAACATTTTTTAACAACAAAATTTAATTTTTGCATTATTAGCGAGGGTGTTGACATCGCTAAAACTAAAATATTTCTAAAAGTAAAAAAAAAATGCAGTATTATACATTTATAAAACAAATTTCAAAAGTATACCGACATGTTCGTTGTTCGTTCAATGAGAAATTCAAAAAATAATTTAGAATAACAAATATAGAAATGGAATAAGTTAAATTTCATCGAAAACCGCAAGACTTTCCTACAGCCTCCCCAAGAAAAATCATTTTTAAAGAAAGCAGAGTCACTATACTGAAAACTGTTTTGAAAATGGTTAAATACATGAAATTATGTAAAAACTCCTTTATGCAAAAATATGTTCAAGAGCCAATATTAATTATATATGTTTAGCTATCTTGAAGTACAAGCAATTCTTAATGCAAAAAGTCAGAGGGATTAAAATTGATAGCAGAATGAAAAGGGGTGCTACACAAAATCGCAGTTCAGCTGGTCGATCAAAAACTGTAGGAACATAATAAAATGTTGATGAAATGAACGAAATGATATCTAGAAACACCAGGTTTATTATGAAAAACGTTGATAAGACATTAAATATTTCATTGTAACAGTTTAATTGTTCTGACAAAGGAAATTAAGTCATTTTTTTTTTAAATTTATCAAATACCTAGGTGCCTCATTTCAATATTTATACGGTACATGTATGAGAAAAAGAAATCATGCATTTTCGAATAGTATATTGAACCATAAACAACTAGTGCTAATTGTAACGGGGACCGTTACAGATGTTCCCCAAACGCTCCCCATGTCCCTTATCGTGCCTTATTCCTCTAAGACCTTTTATAA
>NW_026925450.1:0-26645 GCF_032062105.1 Saccostrea cuccullata | reverse complement strand
AAATAATGAATTTTGCTTTAAACGGCATATGTATGACACTTAGCATTTTGTTTACAGATCACTCTTTCGTACTTTTCTTATTTAAAAATGAAATTTTCCAATAAATATTAGAATGCATTTTCAAAGCTGTTGTCACAAAATAAAATTGTCTACCTACCTACCGACCCAACTTGAAAATTTAGGGTCGGGTTAGGGGAAAAAAAGATATTTTTAATTGGCCTAATTTAAATCTAATAATTTTCATTGAACATACGCCATATGTTGCTTTAAGGGGGGCTTTGTGTAGGCCCCTTCCCCCTAAAATTTCTAAGTATGATACGAATAATGATGCCATACTTTGGGACAATACTTTATTTTAATGTCTAGTTTTCTCTTAAAATACACAAAAACCCAAGAGTTTCATCTTTCCCCCTAGGCCCTTTTCATTAAAAGATTTGACAGTATTAACAATGTCATACTTTGGCACATAATAACCAATTTCTACAAATTGTGTCTGATTTTATTTTTAAAAATCAAAAAAAAACCAAGGCTTCATTCAAAGTATGATTTGACCAATATATAAATTTAAAGAAAACTCTAAACTATACTTGTACAGTAAAACAAAAATCAATGTGGATATGGAGGAGTATCTTACACTTGAAAATAGTTTTAAGAATAGACAAATGCTAACGAAATTTCGAACAAGTGACCACTGCCTTATGATAGAAACTGGTAGACATAAGAAAATACCACGAGAACAAAGACTATGTTCTTCATGTAATACTTTTGATGATGAATCACATTTTTCTCTACAGTGTACGAGAATCATATTTTTCTCTACAGTGTACGGTAGCTTGAATATAAAAGCAAACATGCCTATAAAAGCTATGTTATAGGTAATTGTTCTTCATTCTACCACAAATCATCTACACAGAAAATTGAAATATGCTAAGTTCAAAACTTGAAGTTATACCGGCTGTTTCACTTTTATAGTGAAAAGGTCCACTACGGTGTAAATTTTAGGAATAAATTTCTATATGGATATTGTATATCTAATTCATTTTTCTATTGTTTGTTTGTTTTTTTTGTATTGCTTGACACGTATTGGTGAATATGCAATAAAGATTAGTATTTTATTAAATTATGTCATACTTTGGTTCAGTGGTTCAGAAGCAAATTAAAAAGGGGGGGGGGGGTAAAGTGTAAACCTTCATAAAATAACCTGACAAGCAAAAAAACAATAAAGAATTGTTCAAAATACGAAATTCCAATTTCTGGGGGTGGGTGGGTGTGGATGGGTTGAACTTCAGTACCAACTTTTTTTTTTCAGGAAACCGCCATTTTCTCCATTTTCACCTATAATGCTATGTGTCTTTTGGGAAAATGGGTGTGTGTGTGGGGGGGGGGGGGGGGGGGGGGGGCTAGACCTTAAACAATGTTCGATGTCTATACTAAGTACACATTTGGGGCGCCTCCCCCCCAAACCCCCCCGGTTCCGATGCCTATGAATAGTGCCTGGTTTTACTCTTTAAATACACAAAACCCAAGAGCTTGGGGGGGGAGGTATAACTCCCTTTGCCTCCATCAGGTCGTCGCCCAGAACCCACCGTGGGCCTTACGGGGGCCTATACCTCTTGCCTAAAAATTATACACGCCCCTCCCCCAAAACCTGTATCTGCCTACGGTATAAATGATTAGTCTTTTAGAATCAATTGATAAAGATACCTCAGACAAAGAAAAAAAATATGTCCTTGATAATCTTAAAAAAAAAATCTGTCCTCTACAGGCATGAAAATAGATAAACCGTCTAAAAAAATGCCAGCCCCCCCCCCCCCCCCCCCGAATCAAATGGCTGTCCCTAAATATTAAAACTAAATATATCCCTAAATGTTTTTCGTGCGTTTAGATATTTTTTTTTTTACAACAGCACCAGTACCAGCCACATCCGGCTTATTTTTCACTCGTTTCAGCGACACTAACCGGGTCAATATGTCATGTGATAAAAGTGATTCGGCTATCGCCCGGCTGTCTGAAACAAGTGCGCCTAATGGGATATAAAAAATTGAGTGGACCATTTCTAAGCAGTAGGTCGGGGGGGGCAACCATTTATTTTTTTCAAGTGGTCTATAACAAGTAAGTTCTATCCCCTACTAGTAATGCAAAATATTTGAAGCTTAGGCATTATTTTGAACTGGTTTTAGGGGGAGGGGGGTGTTTTCACGCTTTTTTGCAAAGAAAACATGCATATGCAATGGACCTTTTTTTGCCAACATTGTGCTAGCTTTTGATAAATTTCAAAGAAACAACTCAATATATTTTTTCAAACTTCATATGTATAATGAGATATATCTTATTATCATATACTTAGTAGTAAATACACCGATTCTGCACGGGGTGATCGGTTGACGTCACAATACCCCATATCACGGGCCATCCAAAAGCCATATCACGTATGGACCGGGGGACCCAAAAAACCATATCAAACCGGAAGTAATGTTTGTATTAAGTTTAAAAGTTAATTTACTTCATTTTATTTAAATATTAATAAAATAATTCTTTAATGACATTTGTGGTCTTAATTTTTTTTTCCAGTTACATAAAATTGGCTCTATTAAATTTTAAAGAAAAATGTAACAAAAGCACAAACATTCTTCAACGACCAATTGTGAACTCGCATATTAAGTATTTTAAATATATGATAAATAGAATATTACATACTAAAATCCATATCATATGTCATTAGCCCAGTGGCCCCTATAGCCCGGGGGCCCAAGATGATGTGTTTTATGTCCAGACATTACCCCAACAATTTGGGTCACTGCAAACAATCTAGCTATTTATGTGAGGGGCCTGAAGGAACTTTATAACTGCCTTTTTTACCAGTCTAACTGCTACAAAAAATAAATATGTGTATCGACTTTTCGAATGTAATACATGTAATTACATTTTTTTTTTCATGCACAGCATATTTTTTACCATTTTCAAATAAAATGCTAAGCATCCTCCTCGTTGTGCCGCATTTAAAAATAGCTTTTATTGCCACAGAAAAGAGACTTGCCGTAAACACATACTTGAACAATGTATGTTTGGGGCATTTTTTATTTCTTTTCTTATTTTTAAAGAAACATACAAATTATCAAGACTTGTTCCATGAAAATTCAAATATAATCATGGTAATAAACTCATCATTTACAGCAGATATATGCACATACCCATCACGCGCTAGTGGAATGATTTTAACGGAATATTAATAATAATAATAATAATAACTAGATACGATCTGTTGCGAGCAACGAGAGGTCTTCCCCTTTTAGGAAAAGAAACCCACATAAAATCGAGCTTAAAAGAGATTCAAAATTTTGGTTAAAAGAGGATTGAAACCATGTCGCCAACGTGAACGCGCTTTTTTTTTCTTTTATATCCCCAACGCGCTAACCATTAAGCTATTGGGAGTACTGCTCTAAATATATTGTTTATACCACGGTACTTTTGCAACAGTTCACCTGCTAAAAATTATAAAAAGCATTCATAATTTCGCGCCAAACGCCATGAGTAAATATTCGCGCCTTTTCTTTGGACTGATCTATTAGATAGGTATGATAGCAACAATTAAATTTTAAAAATAAAACATTCTTAGCGCCTTTATTTCATTTTGACGTTAAGAAAGTATATGTAACACATTATACACATTACATATCGTATCTAGCCCAGTTACACTAAAGCAGTGAAACGGAAATTAATTTTAAGATTGACACTCAATTGCAACGTACTACTGTAACGTGTGGATTAGCGGTAATTTCATTACCATTTTTACGGGGGGATATGATTGAATGCAATATATACAGATAATAATATGACACCTGCCTGGCGTCTTTAAATCAAATGACCTAAGTGTTTGTATAATTATATTCTTCAGTTAATACCGGCCCTGCCTGGTGCCATATTATAATTGCCTCACTATACTCGTAAAACTGACTATATAAGTCAACATCTATCTGCCTGGTGCCTCTTGATTTACCTTTAACATCTGCCTGGTGTATAACTGCTTACCAAGTTACCTATATAACTCTAGCCAAGTGGCTACAATATACTTACACAGTATGATTTAACTTTGTAAGAGCTTCTCTGTCCTAATGACAAACCTATAGCTAATGACACACAGCTACATTTTAACTAGTCACTGATACGGCAACTTTGCACAATCCTATTTTATCGATAAACCGATTGGTTTCTGTACCAAAGTGAAGACACAAGCCAGTTGGCTGTACTGCCCCCCTGTACCTCAACTTAATCAATGATCATAAGTTATCAGATATCATATTGATAAAATAAAACAGACTGTTTTCTTTTGGGAACACCATTATTATTTTCTAACGGAACATCATTTATCAATAATACTTGTTTAATTCTTTAGTCAATTGACCAATTAATTACAATATTTACATTGATTATCTTTATAATATAAACAAGTAACGGGAGGAATCCTCCCAAACCCTTTAATACTACGTGAGAGTCGAAGTAGTTTTTTACATTTCATGTATCCTTATGTCAGAATGGTTTAATCAAACGCTCAGCTGCCTCCATAAACCCCTACTCGCGAAATGGCGGAGTTGACAGAGACAGCCGCCATTTTGGACCCGCTTCAGATTTTTGAATGCAAATATCTAGACTTTGATTTTCAAAATTCAAACAAATTAAATAATAAGCATTATAAGGAGGGCTTTTACCATACCAAATAAAAATGAAAAATACTGAAAAACAAAAAAGTTAGTTACGATTTTTTTAAATTTGCATTCGTAACGACCGGAAGTATTGACGACGCATAAAAGGCGATTCTGCAATCCACAAAGTCATGATCTATCATCTACAAAACTCCAGTTCATACCAGCCATTTTCGATAAAAGTGCGCGACAAAATGCATTTTTAAAAACAGGAAATCGTCCATAACTTGGCACCAGAAGCGAATTTTCCAAATTACTCTTCGGATGTAACAACTTCATATAATGACGCATATTTTGTGAAAGTTTCATGAAAAACCACTGAATATTTTCGAGAAATGTGCACAAAATTTTGTAAAAAAAAGAATAATAATAAGAATAATAACTAAAACGATCTCGTTGCGAGCAACGAGAGGTCTTCCGTCTGATTCTGAAATAAAATACGAAAAATCAAGCAGAAAAAATGATAAAAAAATTTTGGACTTGGGGGGGCGACCCGGGTCGCCCGCGTGACAATCCAACACGCTAACCATTCGGCCATTGAAAACACCGCTTCAAATTTTTAAAGCAATATTAATTGCCTTTTTCAATTCTGAAACAAATTACGTATTACCTTTGCAAAAGAGTTCTATTTGAATTAATAACATCAAAGAAAAATATTGAAAAACAAAAAAGTTTTAAAATTCATATTTTAAACGCTTCCGGAGAAAAAGGAAGTCCGACGACGCACGAAAAGGCGATTCTGCAAACCACAAAGTCATATTATCATCTTTAATAAATTCCAGTTCATATCCTCAGCCATTTTGATAAAAGTGCGCGACAAAATCGCATTTTAAAATAGGAAATGTCCATAACTTGGCACCAAAGTGAATTTACCAAAAAAAATTACAGACTGCACAACTTCATATAATGACGCATATTTTGTGAAAGTTTCGCTGAAATCCCTGAATATTTTCGAGAAATCGCTCACAAAATTTTTTCAAAAAAAGAATAATAATAATAATAATAATAAACAATACAATCACTATAAGGTCTTGTAAACGGAAGACCTTAATGATCGTTTTTATATAGCGCCTTTCTAGCATTAATGCTATTCAAAAAGCTTTGCAATGCATTATTACCCCAGCAGACCTTAACAATCCAGAACTTTCTCAGTGCAAGCTGCCGTTATCAGCGCTAGAGCACTAACATTCTGACAATATCTTTCACTGTCTATAGCCAGGTACTCGTTTTACACTTGAGAGGAGTGAGGAAATTCGTGTAAAGTGCCTTTCCCAAGGACACAACGTCGGCTTGTCGCGGCAAGGATTCGAACTCACAACCTTTCAGTTTGGAGTCCGGCACCTTAACCACTGGACTACTGACACCGAGCTATAAACAAAACATTTTTTTTGAAATTGCTGGAGTGGGGTTTAAATCGCCTTTTTCATTTATCAGACGATATGATGCAACAATCTATAGTAGTTCGTTATATAATCTAACAAATATTACTTAGTGATTTCTTTTTATGTTAATATATGGTCGCATTTATTCTAAAATCAATGTTATTCGAACTCTGTGTGACAGAGGAATGACAGACGAAATAAACACATGGCCTCAGAAATACACCCATATTAAAAAAAACATTTTTTTAAGAATTAAGAATAATAACAAGAAAAAAGTGAAACAAATGGTTGTTGCCATATTATCATGAATAATCGACATCGTTTTCAAAGCATTTGTCATCTCCTGAATGCTGTATCTGCGCAGTTCTAACGTGATTAATTTCCTCGTAAAACAAAATAAACTTAATTATTAACTAATTTTGGTCTAAGGGGTTTCGTCAAAGGTCAACATGTCCAAAAATTTATTTTTACAATAGCCCCAAAACTCTGTAAGGTATAAGGTTAAAACTTTTACAGTTTATGAATTATTTATTGATTAACAGATAGAAAGTATCACTTGATAAAAAAAAAACTTGGAATAATATAAATTAAGAAAAATTCTTCTTAAAAATGCATATATATTTTTTAAAAATACACCTAATTAATTCCATGCTTTTAGTAAAAACCATAACTGCAGAAACAAAATATGTTTATCATAGAAGGGCAAGTTGGACTTGGATAGCCTCTGGAAAGTTGTTTTCCCTGATTATTTTGTCCAAATGGTAAGACTTGAAAGTGAAAGTACACTGCAAATGGCGGATTCTATAGGGGGTCTTGTCTTTATACATGTCATGCTTTCAATAGCAGCCTTTCAGAGATCATTTACGTCCAACTTGCCCTTCAATGATAAACATATATTATTTCTACAATGTTGGTTTTCACAAAAAGGAAAGTATTAAGCAGGTGTATTTTTTTAAAATATGCACATTTTCTGATACAATTTTTCTCAAAAAATATCTTTTTAAAAATATTTGTTTTCAAGTAATACTTTCTATCTATTAATCAGTGATATATTTACAAAATGTAAACGTTTTGAATTCATACCACACATAGTTTTGGAGCAATTGTAAAAATAATTTTTAGACATGTTGACCTTTGACGAAACCTTAAAGCTGGACACTTCTCATAAATAGGCACTGTCAGACGGGTATATAAACAGTTTGCTTTCGTTACACCCGATTGCACACTAGAAACTCGTGGCCGTCATGTCATACTCCTATCGTGGTCTTAAATTTTTTGCGTTTATTTCTTGTTTTTATGTGCATTTTCCGTTTATAAATAATGTATTGACCTATATTTTCCATGATACTTTTGTCCTGTTTTGGAAAAAATACGTAAAATTTTATAATTTCATCGATATTGAGTAGCACGCTCTGTAAGATGAACGTCTACACTCGTCGGATCTCTATAGTGAAATACATTGAACTGACTAGCGATCTGCTCCTTATATACGAGTTAATTTTGTAGGGAGAGCGTTGAAGAACGAGAAATATGGCGGACTCTGCCTAGTTACGAGTAGTGTTCAGCTTTAACAGTAGGTACATGTAATGAGTGTATTAGCACTTTGACTAACTTTGGGCTAATTTAGTAGAGTATAAGGTACATTCTTGGCATTTCTTATTTTACACCAGACTTGATCCAATATGGCTTGTACATTCCCTTTAACTAGAGAATAAAAAAAACAATTACATGTCAACGATTATTGAAATGGAGAACACGGGAGAGAGAATCAGACAGAATTATATCTCCATAGAGAACTAGGGAAAACAAACGCTAAAATATAAGAGAGAAGAGCACAATTAGAACAACAACAAGACAATATCAACAAAGGACTAGGGCGCATGAGGGACCAAATTCAAATATCCATCCAACACACAAACAACACACAAATCCAAGGCGATTTATCAGTATTATCAAGTAAGACTTATAATTGAACTTAACATCGTAGAAAATTTGAAGCGCATGACGATGTCTACACGGTTAATTTTTAAAGAATTTCAAGAGGAGAAAAACAGAGGATTTAATTTGTTATGAGATTATTCAAAGCCGCTTCATCCGAAACAGGCACATATTATCTACACAATAAAGTATGTCATTACATAGATAATATATAAAAATTAATTATAAGATTGATTTAATTGTTTTTTTTTCAACAATCCTTACATGGAAAAAATAACCAAAAACCCTCAGTACTGGACTAAAAAAGTGCTGAGATTCCAAATTGCACTGATACATGTAATGTTTGATAATTACTGATACGGTGCTGTTCTTGCTTATAAATTCTGATATTTACTGTTATTATTACTATTGTTGCTGATAAATACTGATAGTTACTGACGTTTTTTACTGTGAAGTCTGATAAATGCTGATAATTACTGTTGAGGAACTGTCAATGCTGAAATTTACTAATAATTACTGTGGTCATTGTTTTAAACCTGAGAATGGATTAAAATAAGCTGAGAAATGATTTGTTTTAAATGAATTTTAAAGTTTTACTTACAATATTTTATGTACATTGGAATACCCTGCGTGTAAGAGTTATTGCGCTTGCATTATTCTTGGAAGGTATGTTGCACTTTGCCACTAATGTGACTTTAGTTGTAGAAAATACTTGTAATCAATTATGTAATAATTGATCATAAAATCCAGAAAATTATTAATAAACCACTTATTATCTGTATCAAAAATTTACAGCAGAATGAAACCGAATTATGAATATGATTAATTTGTAAATCGTGATTACATAATATATCAAACATTCTTGAGGTCTGAAACCGAAAACGACGTAAAACACATAAAACACCAAGAAAAAAAGATAAAGCTAGAATTAGATGTGATGTGGTGATTTTTACAATAGAGTTATCTCTTTTTGTTTTTATACACTGGTTGTCAGTGAGGGTAATTTCCACATCTATTTTTAGTTACAGAAATTTTGTTCAGCTAAAGTATTTAAGATTTTCATTTAAAATAATTTTTGTCATTGTCATTCTTCAAATAATGATGGAAAATACACACAAGTTTTTATTTAAATGTATTGTTTAATATTTTTGATAACTTTAAAATCACTTTCTGTGATCACGTGACTTCATAGTTTATGATTTTGCACGAAATGTTTCGCGCTATGAATGCTGTGTTAACACATTGTTGAAGATGAATTATTTCTAGCATAGGCGGATCCAGGAATTTGAAAAAGGGGGGGTCCAACATTTTGACTTATTTTTTTCTTATGTTTGCAACATCTACCGCTCCCGATGCATAGGCGTAGTCACAGGGGGGCAGCGGGGGCACTAGCCCCCCCACCTTCAGATCGGGGGGGGGGTATGTCTGTGCCCCACCCCACCCCCACACACACTTTTTAATGAAGAACAAAATCCACAGCTATTCCCCAAAATAAACTAAACCTCATTTTATGGCATGTTCTATGTTCAACAAATGAGCAAGCATCTCTCTTGACGTAATAGTTGTATAATATAGTAATGTAATATAGTAATTGAATCGCCAAGACCTGCCCCGCCCCCCACTTTTTCCCCCAACATCACCTTTAATGTAGGAAATGATCATTGAAGGGATAGGTGCCCCCCCCTTTTATTGACCATAGTATAGTGATATCGAAGAATTGTGCGGAAACAAATTGGAATTGTAAGTAACGTGCCTTTGAAAAAGTTAACCACTACCCCCCGAAAATCCGGAAAATCTCAATCGGAAGGACAGACAGGTGGATAGATGGAGCGAGAATAAACTAGGATATTAACCCAATATCACACTGCGAGCGAATTGATCTATCAACTAGCACTATTCCTCAATAATATCCAATATATTGCAATACAATGACAAAAAATTGATTTGATATTAACCATTAAATGTAAAAATGGACTAATATCACACTTGTTTTGTGGTAACATTTCATAGTATAACTGAAAGTGAAATCAACAATATTTTTTTTTCGTGTTGGTTACTTATTATAAATATGTACATTCCAAATATCTATAGCTATTTTTATCAATCAATTGCTCATATCGCAATACAGTTTTAAATATCGGCATTTACTATTCTGGTCAATTATACTGGAGTGACAGATCTAACAGAAATATCGAAAACTCTATATTTATCATAATAAATGAACGGTATGAACTTTAATGCACCAGATCCGCATTCCGTTTCATGATAGCATTGGGGTACTAGAACTAGACGAAACTGGGCTTATGAATACCCTCGGGGACTAAAAGTCCAACAGCAGAGGCATATTAATAACATTTAAAAATATTCAGTTATAATTCTCTCTTTGCTACAAGGATATACAATTTTGATAATACATTTTTTTATTTCGTAGGCACAAATAACCAAATGATTTGGGGAAGGGGTATCTGCACATGAAGGCCTTTGTAGATTTTTTTTTACTTTAAAAATATACATGTACATAACATGGGGGAGGGTAGGGAACCACCCCAACGTGTTTTTTTTCCTACAAATTGTATAAAAAAAAAAAGAAAGAAAAAGAAAAAGAAAAGTAAAATTGGACTCCCCCTTTTAAAAGGAATAGTAATAGCTGACTCTCTCTGAAGATAAAACTCAATGGTAGACAGCGCTGATGTTTTCGGTAAAATCTCGCCAACTGTCTATTTCTTTTCTTTTTTTTTTTCTTTCCTCTTTTTCTTGATTTATATTTCTATTTTTATTTGGGGGGTGTATATATTTTTTCGGTCCGCGAAAAAAGGGGGGGGGTCCGCCATGGACCCCCTCTCGATCGGCCCTTGTAAGCTAGGTAGGTGTACCAACTGTAAGTTGACATTTTTTGTTAATTTAGCTTAACTCATAATAGTAAAGTATGTTTTGGTAGGGTTATTTTAATATTTGTAAAGTCTGAAAATATTAATTTTAACGAGGCTAAGGGGTGGCAGCCATTTTTAGACTATTTCAATCTCCTTTAAAAGGAGAGCTCCATATAAAGATATACAAAATGATAAATTTTTAAAACTAAAATATATGAATTTTTTCTTTGCCAAATGATAGTTGACAGCTAAATATACCATATCTAAAAAAATAAGTTAAATCTGGTGGTTAATTTAAGATTAAATTTTTGACCCGCCAGCCTCCTTAATAGAATAAGTTCAGCATGTTTTGTTGATAAACGTTCCATATAATATTGGCTATTCATTTTAATTCTAGTGATGTTTAATAGACTTTTGTTATGAAGAAGTTTAAAATTATTTTACGAGATATACTTTTGTTATTGTTTACAACTACAATTAGAGGTAACATACTAGGTATATTGATTTTTGGTTATGTTGTACAGTATCACTGTGGTCGACGGTGACCTTGACCTGAATTTGTGTATTGAGGCCCTAGTTGGGGTAAGATTTATATGAAAGCATATTATATGTTTATTCATGAGTTTATTATGAGTGTAATATATTAATTTATCATATGTACTAGGAACACCTGCTTTTGTTTATTATGTGCTGATAAAAGCGACAGTAGCCATTGGTCAGTATTTAATTAAAGGCCGCGATACCTGTAGAACAGGTATTCAAATTAATCACGCTTTTAACTCATTCGAAGGCTTTGCTTTGCGACATTCACACCTACCCACCCACCCTCTGACTTACTTCAACCTTTTTTTTACTTGTTTTTTGTTTGATAAGAAAGTTATTGTTTTCATTACAAGAAAATTAAAAGTTTTGTACACAACGGATTAATTTTCAAAGATGGGAAACAATTTGCTTAGTCGCTTTAAATAATTTTATGTAAAATTTGATATAGATGTAAGATTGTTGTGTTATGGTACACAGTACCTACAGATAGTCGAAATGTATTTACAGATAGTTCTAACGTACTCTATTTTGCATAGGTTTTACTTAAACTAGTCATGTAATTATACATTATAATATATGGCCCTTACGTAAGTTTGTGAGAATGAGTCAAGAAACAAGTAATACTGGTAATGCGTAAGGCAATTTCTTCTTATATCAGTAATTTTCAAACAGAAAAACGTAATTCTGAAGAGACTTGAATGTGCCAGTTGCTTCCCGTTGACACAAAAAGAGGCTCAACACGGGTAATAATTCCTTCAAAAAATATGTTTTTCTCTCCGTTACCAATTTTCTTAAATATTTCACTCTTTATTTTGAAAGTTTATTAAAAAAAAATACCGAGGATGTTTTATCTTTGATTTTTAAATTTCTTTAAACCTGGTCAAAATGTAAAAAGATTGGCCCTGTTTGTAAAACATATCCTTCTATGTCATTAATATTATAAAGAGTTGTAAACCAAAAAAAAAAATACTCTAGAGTCGGATGTATATAGTTTTGTGAGAGATGTTCTTAAATATTTAGCACAATGTTAAGTATTTTGAACCCTGTCAATACCAAACTTTTTCAAAAATCATCTTGAGCAGGATTTTCTTTGTTCATGAATATCAAGAATATGGTTTCGTTTTGTACTAAGACTTTCAATTATAACACCAAAAGTTCTCTACATTATAAAATTCTTCTTTTAAAGAGAGGGTGGATACCCACAACAGACAACTTTATTATAAATCTCCTTTTTTATTTGATTTTTTTTAATTCAAAAAATCATTAACCAAATAATTATGAAATGTCTATGATTTTATATGTGTTGTGTTGGAATGAGTTAGAAACAGGATTTTTTTTTGGGGGGGGGATTCTTAAGTCAGCATATATGTATTTAAATCAAGCTACTTTGCTGGCTAAATATAATTCATTTTAGAATCCTAAGCACCCAAGCTGAATCCGACTATCTAATTTATAGCATTATTTATTCTCGTTTAACTGCATTTCCTAATAAAATAATTATCAAGACATTCTCAGTACAGTCTATAGTTTACGTAATCAATGCTGTTTACATGTAGTTCGTTTGCAGTAAAAGAAAGAAAATGTTCCACGTGGTTTTATATCGTAATTGAGGAAGCCTTTGTTTTTCTTTTTTCTTTCCCTCAATGCCTTTCTAATACTCCAGGTAACAAAGAATTTTTATTTTTTGCATTTCTGAAATTCATATTTATATCCCTTCATTTTTTCTGTTGATAAAAGTATTTTGTATACGTTATGTAAATTCTCATTTTCAAATGCATTAGAATGTTGCGTTACAAATAAACTTTGTTATACCTTTAGAAATTTGTTCCTATACAATTCTATACAAAAAAGTCTAACATTTTTAATGTTTTGCTGAGTGTGCATATAAAATCAATGTTGGACCGCTGAGTGAGATGTTGGACTGCTCGGAGAGATGTTGGACCGCTTACGTCACAGAGTGGGCGGAGCTTAATCTCATTTTCATTCGCTGGTGTCAAACAGTGATAGATATAATGTTACATCACGGAATTAAGTACAAAATAAAATACATGTAAATATAAATAAAAAAAAAATAAATAAAATGAAAGGTATAACAAAACATTTATTGACTGAGTTTTCGGGCAAAACGCGTTTTGTCGACCCTCGAATCAAACTGTCTGCCTTCGGTCTAAAGACCTCAAGCAGACAGTTTGGTTCTTGGGTGCGATAAAACGCATGTTGCCCTCGAACTCAGTCAATAAATGTATATAATACTATCATCGTCGGAAGTCGCCCGCGTGGTGCAATGGTGAGTCGCGAAGTAAGGAGTCAATCCTTACATCATCGTCGCAAACCATTGCCAAAATGTACGATCCTCTCCCATCTGATAGGAGAGAGTTATATGCGGACTCCGGACCGCGGCTTGAGACGATGTCCTTACATCGCGTGTTCGAATCCTACTATGGGACGTGGAGACTGGTCGTTGAGATGAGACCGTATAAACCCAGGTCCCGTGTCGCAGTAGGTGCTGGCACGAAAGATCCCTCCCTGCTCAATGGCCCTGAGTGCCGAGTATTGGACAAAATTTGCAGCTCTCCATCGACAAATTGTGGCGTCTCCATATGAGTGAAAAATTCTCGAGAGGGGCGTTAAACAATATACAATCAAACATCGTTGGAAACCCACGAGTGATCTCGTCTTTACTTATCACCTGGTGATGAGTAAAGATGAGATTATCCTTGGGTATCCGATGATGATTAACTTTATGATAAAAGAAAAAAAAAATAATAAATCATCTGTTTTCCGCAAATCGTCCACAAATAATGTATGCATATTTATTGAGTCGAGAATTTCAGCAAATGCATGTGTATACAATTTTGTTTTCCGTGACTTTCCCTTACATGTAAATATAAATCTTATTTTTCTAAAATAAGGTGGGGTTTCTCACATACGAAGTTAATTAATAATGTACGAGCGATGTATGATTATTATTTTATCTAACAATATTAGAATTTAAAGATTATTAATTTACATCAAATTGAATTTTAAAGTAAAATTTTGTACATTATGAGATATTTTGTTGATGAATACAGAGAGAATTTTTTTTTAACGGATTACATATTTTTGAAATTATAATCCGTCGGATGAAACGTTAAATAGTTGCTTTTAAAATATGTTAAGATTATTAACTACATGTATTTTGCATGCAACAGATAAAAAAATCCCGCCGATAATGGCTGAAATCTTGAAGACTCAGCGCTTAGCAAAATTCAATCAATCAATAATTCGTACATGTAAATTGATTAACATGATATTCCATTTACTTATTTATTTTTCTACATTATTGATAATAGACATTTGATGAAAAGACAATTACAACCAAGCGAGAATGATGTGGAGGAAAAGAGGGTGTACATATATGAACTAGCTATTTGAAGGTGAATGTGGCTGTAGTAAAAAGGTTTTAGGAGGGAAAATCCTAATAAAATGAGCTTACTTTTAGACACAAGGCTAGTATCACACCATGTTTGATTTCACTATATATGTACTGATCGATATGATTTTTATTTTTTATTACATAAGAATAATTATAGTTATGATTTTATTCGCTGCATGGTTCATGTATTTTCTGTGAGAAACTAGCCCAAGGTATATCTGAGTATTAAAATAATGTGGACTTCAGAAGAGAAAACTGCTATACTTATAGAATGAATTATAAGATTAAAACTAAATAATATATGTTTCGATGTAACGGCGATTCCGTGTAAAATACCGATTTTTTTTATTATTTATAAAGGTCTGTTGACATATTGCACCATTCACTCGTATTAAAAACTTTTATGCAATAATATTATATATTTATTAATTATTTTTATTTTGTCTGGTTATTTTATAAGCTAAGTTTTACATGTAAATGTATATCTGAAGACATTTCCCGACCATGATTATACTCGGACAAGATATTGGATGCAAGCATTCAAATCATTTGTAATAGATTAGAATTTCAGAACTAAATGAATAATAAATATGTTGTCATAGTTTTTATTTAAACATGGCAAATGTAATAGCGATAGAAACTTGAGATAGAGAGCAGGCACGTAGGCACGTAGTATCAGGGGGGGGGGGGAGGGGGGCCTGCCCCCCCCCCACTTTTTCTCCCGACATTACCTTTACTAAGGAAATGTATACTGAAAGGAAGGTTGGCCCCCCACATTTCAGCACAGTGTAGTGTTATTTAGAAAATTTACCCAAAAAAGTTTGAATTTAAAGGAAGTTGGTCTAGAAAAAAAAGTTAGCCACAACGGTGAACGCGAGCGCACGGTAAACGGTGAACGCAAAACTGTGAACGGAGAGCGAACGGTGAACGCACGCTGAACGAACGGTGAACGCACGCTGAACGAACGGTGAACGAACAGTGAGCGAACGGAAAAATGGGAAAGTAGAACGTTTCAGGGACTGTAGTACAGGCAATTCAAAGTCCTCATGGAAATTTAACAAGCAATGTGATGGTGATAGACTCTTATTCAGAGACCTCAAATGGAAAAGTGCCAGCACGAATGATATATTTAGGGACTGAGGATGTGTGGTTAAATCCTAAGACGAGGATAGGGACAGTTGAAAAAAAACAGAAAATGGCCAGAAACCCTTACATAATTCTGTTCAAGTGACGGTGAAGGATAATGAAATTCAAGTCCAAATTGATGGAGAGACAGAAATAGATTCAGATATTACTGAACATGCAAATTAAAACATCAAATTACACCGATATGACATTGATATAGATACCACTCTTCATCATGAACAACAGCGAAAACTTGCACACTTATTGCAGAAACATAAAGCAGCATTTTGCAAAGATGAAGATGACTTAGGATTTACAGCCACAGTGAAGCACCACATAAAACTGACTGATAACGAAACCATCGCTGTTCCACATAGACGGGTACCAACCCACATGATGCAAGAGGTGAAACGGCTCAATGACATTCAGAAGTTTCTTGATCAGCAAGTAATTAGACCAAGTACAAGTCCATACGGAGCTGCAGCTGTATTGGTTCGGAAAAAGGATAAATCACTTCGTTTATGTGTAGACTTTTCGTCTTCTTAACCAAAAGACAGTAAAGGATGCTTTTCCCTTACCGAGAATTGAAAAATCATTGGATGTTTTATGTGGATCAAAGTATTACATGTACAGCACCATTGATTTAGCAAAAGGGCAGATCAAGTCGCATTAGATGATGAGTCGACGATACCGTATAGGATCCGGAGGATTGTACAAATACCTTAGAATGTCTTGGGATTGTGTAACTTTTCAATGTTTGATGGAAGCATGTCTTGGAGACAATAATTTTAAGTTTCTACTGATATACTTAATGATATTTTGGTCTACTCGTCAACTTTTGAACAACACCTAGAAAGACTTGATTTTGTATTTTCAAGACTGACCAAACACAGTTTGAAAATTAATCCAAAGAAGTGCCATTTCTTCAAACAAGAAGTCAAGTATTTGGGACATAAAATTTCTAGTAAAGGCATTGAAACTGAAAAATAAATTTACCTTGTTCGGACAATGTCGTACACCAGGGAAGTATTCCAAGTAGAACTCACTACCTGATGTTTTGTTTGTCTATTAAAGAGCACTATCAACATTTCAGAACTTATGTTTATCGTTCTTTATCTCCCCTAGCGGCCAGCAGGAATTCTAGGCAAACTGCATAGCTACAGTCCCTGAAACGTTCTACTTTCCAATTTTTCCGTTCGCTCACCGTTCGTTCAGCGTGCGTTCACCGTTCGTTCAGCGTGCGTTCACCGTTTGCTCATTAGTATAAACAGAATATTGAACCCGATCGAAATAAAATTATGCAATATGAAAACGGCACAGTGATTATGCAAATAATAGATCACAAATACTGATTCTTCCACTCTACAAATTCCCACTTCCAACGTCTCGCGCGTTTTCAAGTTTGCGCCTATTCAAAAATGTACGGTAGAGCTAAGAAAATACGTTAGTTTCGAATTTCCAAGATTTCTGTTTAAAAAAATTACAAACACTATCTGAATAATTTTTCACTGAAAATACAATTTTTTTTATATCAAAATAAGTTTTATCAATGAAGAATTCGAATTTTTTACGTCATAAATTATACATGTATTGACTTTTAGTTTCGTATAGCAAGTATGGCGGCCCCCTATGACATGATAATAACAATCTCTCGCCCTCAGACAGAATATTCTGAGCTGTGAAGACACATAGGAGAATTAAAACTTCAAAATACGAATGTGGATTATGTCATAGATACTTTACAACCATGCAGTCTGTGCTCTATCATTTACACACGAAGCAAGGGAAACTTTTGACATTTTAACTGCACCAAAATTGAAATGTTTTCGATCCAGGAATAATACGGTACAGTACAGACAAGTGATATAATTTTTTAGTTGTTAATAAATATATATAACGTTTTTTACGCAGCTCACAAAGTTCATTTTCCAGAATGTTTCATTTTCCAACAACTTGTTTAAAGTTTGATGTTAGAGAAAATTCGGTCGAACAAAGTTGTGTGATGAAAAAAGACATTAATTAAAGCACATTATGATGAATATAACTGTTTAATTTAAATTATGAAGAAACACAAGTAATGCACTGTTTGTCTAATTAAAATCAAATAAAAACACGAAATGTTTAGAGATTTCATGATTTATTTTTTCAGATGGTGAAAGAATGTTATTAACTATAAATTATACAAAGGGCTTGTTCAACAATTGCATCTGCATGCAAAAGTTGTATTATGAGAGTATTGAGTGTTTTCTGTCAATCATTTTTGTCAATTATTTTAGTCTTCATGAAAATTCATGAACATTCATAATACCTTGAACTCTACATTTTTTCTGTCTTTAAAATGAAAATTACCAATATTCATATATATTCATCATTTGTTCATGAACTACATTTTATGAATATATTCATGAATAAAGTTCATGAACCATCTTTATGAACCAGTCATGAACCAGTCATGAACACATCATGAATGTTCATGAACGATTCATAAAAGTTCCTGAAATTATGAATTTCACCTCGCAGGGGATAAACAAATTTATATAGGTACAGCTGTGAGAGATAATTTTAAAAAAGAATTAAATTTTTATAGAAAATTGATAAAATTGATAATAGAAAATCTAGCTGAGAACAAAAATTGATTATTTATTGTAATTCCATAAATGCATTTTCCCTTATTTTTTAAATACATTTTTTTATTATACATTGCACTCCCTAATTTATTAACAAAATAGAGCACATTGATATGATTTGCAAAGCCCCTTATACATGTAATTTTGCGATCTGTGATCATACATTTAGTATTACATATTGGCAAAAAAAAATGCTTTGAAATTAATATTTATCGAGCCACCTCTGACACAAAAGCCTTATTACTGGATGATCTTCCCCTCACATCATAATTTGAAAGGAGGGGGTTAAAGGTCAGAGGTTTAATTATTAGCTTTTGAGGTCATGCAAGGCCATGGTTCTCTGAAATCAAAAATGCACTTGGTCCTTATTGGGATCAACATTACTCTTTCCTGCCCTTTCCTCCCAAAGGAATAAAAAAATAAAGAACCCAAAGGAATTAGCATGCCGTAGTTTATAATGATCTCTACAGAGCATGAGTTTTATTATATATATTATTCATACATGATTAAAGAATGTTAGACGGGTGGGGCCCATGTTAACAGCAATCAAGTCTTAAAATACTCTATGATCTTACTCTGCAGAGCCTTGATTATCTCTTAATTAACTTTACTTATAGATATGTCAAAATGCTACTGAAATCAAAGATCACAGGTTTTTTTCTTCTCAAATTGAATTCAAAATAAACCTTTCAATAAAAAAACCCCACCACATTTTAGTTTTTAGGTCATCTGAGTCACTCAAGTGACCTATTGCCATCTGTTTTTGTCCATCATCTGTTAAAATTTGAACATTTTCAGCTCCTTTTCTGAAACTGTTCATTCTGTCAATCAATTTCAACCAATTTTGACATATAGCATCTATGAATGAGGCTAGGGGAACAAAACTTGCAAATTTCATGGTCCCTATCACCCCCTTGGTTCAGAGGGGTGGGACCAAAACCACTAAAATGATTGCAATTTTTGAGTTGAAAAAAAGGAAGAAAAGTGTAAAAAAAAAAATAAATAATGCTCTCTACCAACATTGTGAAATGCATGGCCCTTGGATCAGGGGCTCTAATGTTATTTTTCTCTCCTCTGCCTCTGAATATTATGTTATAGTTATGATGAAGAAGGATGCCTTTTAAAAAATTGTGAATTCTGGTCCTGGATATTATGCCGTCATGTTCTAAGTTTGCATGAGTAAAGTTTTTGAAATCTCTTCATCCCTCCCTCCATAAATAATAATCCATGTACCAGTAATTAAGCTAAATAACCTTGATTGACACATGACAGCCTTAATTTCTATTTTCAACATCCTAACGAGACATGCACTTAAATATGCACAAAGAATTTTGGGTTATCAGCCACAGATAATTAGCTGGTACTGCTTCCGAAAAACAACCCTATTCTGTATCCCTCACCAGCCAATCTCTGATAAGAACCTTTCACTTTCTGTAGACATGCAGAGGTTAGGATAATTTTGGGGAAGACAGATATTATTTATCAGTTAAACCTGACAGGTAATAGAATTGGTGTTCAGGTTTCATAACTTTAAGCTTCTTGTATTCCAGCCAACATTTTAGGGCCATTCTTCTTCATAAACTCTTTATGCTGTTTTCTCTGATACTATAAATATATTTTTGCAACAAAGAACATATTTTAATGCCCCTATAATTGAAGATTTAGGGATGTGCAGGTTCTTCTTTCCATCCATCTGTCTGTCTGCAAAAACTTAAACCTTGCCCATAACTTGGAGACATCTGCATTTCACAAAGTTAACACATCTTGTTTTATTCTTCAAATTAATGAATCAAACATTCAGTATTTTTGAAACTTCAGAATTTATAGATACAATGCATGGAAGAATTTTTAGGCTCAAATCTAAAATATCAGCTGAATGCTTGGCAGTTACCAGTAATAGTAAATGTCATGCACCTCTATCCATAAACCTGATATGAGTTTGAAGTAACTTGTTGAATAAGATTTCATGAAACCACTGTATTGTTGTATGTCTAGACAATCTACTCATAAGAGAGGATTTTAAATGAAAATTCAAAGATTCTTTGAGCACAGTGTAGTGTCTGTGATCTTAAATAGATAGTCAGGTGTTATTATTGTGTCATTAAATACGGATGACTTGGGATCAAATATTACAATATAAAGTCACCTTTCCATTTTACACCTGGTGATGATTTTTTAGTCAGATTTCTATTTAAGAAGTTTAATGAGCTTAAAAAAGGGAAGTTTAAATTGCAAAATAACTTGATCCGAGTTCTTGTTCATGTACTTTGTCGATTTTCACAGCAAAACTGAAAAATGGGTCTGCAGAGCATATTGTCAGTTTAAGAAAAAAAATCAAAAATGGAATTGAGCAATTGTTATATGGAACAATAAGTGATGGTTAGTGGGGATATCACTGGTATTCTTAAGTTTTGAATCATCTTGTAGATATGACCCTGTATACTTTTCACCCTGCAGGCATTAATTGGTATCCCTATATAAAAGGTCATATACTATTCCAACCATGATTCAAACAAGTAAAATTGACAGACTCACTAGGGTTTAATTTTCTCCTCACTTTAGCATTAAAGTAGTGCCATATGGCAGACTTACGCCATCATTTATAGTACAACTGAAAACATGAACTTAAAAAATCTTTCAAAGAAATCTAAAAGAAAAAAAAACCCAGCACATATTAGATATTATGTAAATACATAAATATTGTTAATTGATGTGGTGCTCTTTGTAGGAAATAAGTGAAATAACAACTTTTCTTGTAAATATTTTTATATTAATTTATTTTCTTATCATGATGGAGGCAGCAAGAACTCACCAAGACCTACAAAATGATGTTATTCTTTTTACAATAAACAAATGTATCTTCAGGTTATTTCTCATAGTTTTAAAGAAATGACTTTTTATAAATAAAATAGCATGCATGTTTAATAATGATTTAGTTGTTCTACTTTAGTTCATATAGTTTTAATTAAGTATGAAGTCCTTTTGATTTCAGAATTCTTCCAAGCTGTCATAAACATAAGGTTATTCTATTGTAGTTCATATAACTATAGATCTCAAAAGAAATATTTCATCCTGTCAATTTCAGAGTTTTTCCGAGCTGTGATAAACATTACTAGCGAGTTTTACACGGATGACCTTGGGGACCGGACTTCAGTGGCCTACAGGGACTTGTCTGGTAAAGTGACGTCAGCCATAGAACTTCTGTATGAGAATGTTCCAGGACAGCAGACTGTGGTGGTGCTGGAGTTCAGGTACAGAACGGAATGTTTCAAGAATATTTGTCCATGCCATCAACAAGCAAGGCACATGCAAACAAAAGATCTTTTGTTGAAAGCTCTTTGTAACATTTTTCTGATATATGTATACCAATACAACCTATCATATAAATTTTGTAAAATTGTAAAAGTACATTTATGCCTTAGTCACATTCCTGGTCGGTAGCCGTAGAACGTTGATAATCGGTGGTAATTCATGGTGTGAGCGAGGCCCCAACATCGGTCTACATCGGCCTAGAAGTCCTTAAAGTATAAGTCACATTATCCAGCAATGGGGTATACGATGAACAACCAATGCGTTTTTTGATAAAAATGGCGGGGTTGCCCTCCAAACTTACAAAGGCCCAGTGATTCATTTTGAAAATTGATTGAACGAATACAGTGTACCCCTCTGTCAGAAAGCAATGGGTCAGAATTTTAACAAGGACTAAGAATGTGATATCAAGCACATTTTTATTTTTTTTCAATTATCTTAAATAACGAACTGTAAAACTTAAACACAAGTTGAGAACATCAACTATCACTCAGTTAAATGTCTACTCACTTGAACACACATTGAAAAAGCCCTACGGTTTTTGGAGTGCAGGAATAGACAGTGCCAATTTGGTGATCTTGCAAATTCACATGATGCTGTAATGTGTTGTGTTGGAAATTTTGATTCTTAGATAACTTGTGCATACTATTAATTTTGTTACTGTCCGTACATAATTTACAGTACAAGTATTCACAAGATAAAGATTCGTCTTTCTCTAATCTAAGCCAGGAATAAATTGACAGCCATCTTGATTGAAAATTTCTCTGTACTTTTCTCTTAACTTTTTCTGCATCTGAACTCTGAACGTCATGTTGATCATTTTTGTCATTGTTGTTGTTCACATCACTAACTGTACTGACATCCTTGTTTGGGTAAAAAAAACTATTCAATTTACGCTGATTTTGGAGCAGTTTGATTACTTTTTTGGGAGGCATACTGGCATATAGCACGCTTAAATTGTTATGATGCCTTCTTTCGTTTTGTATACGATTCTAGGAATAACGGACAATTTCATTGGTTGCCATTTATTGCAGCCAGTTGAAATATTGGTTTTACCCTTGTTGCTACGCACCCTGTTCAGTACCCCTCTAAACGCTATTACAAAAGATGAAAGAGGCAGTTGTTCTGAAAAATAGAATGAGCGATAAAAATAGAAGCTGGATACTTCGATTCTATTCTATGCGGGTTATCACTTATGCGTATACGGGACACACTGGACAAAAAACCAATGGGTATTTAATGAATGTAATGCGTAAATTACACAATACGCAGGGCAAAATGAATAACTGAAGGCCCAGCGATGTATTGCTAATCATAAAACTATGCTCCAGGGTAATCGGCCGATGTATATTACATTGCTCATACATTGCTGAACATTGTTCATATGTCAGCCGACTTTGGGCCAATGTTTGGTCGATAATAGACCAATGATCGGCCGATGTCTGTTGCCCACCAATCAACCCCCCCGATGACCTCAGATTCAATGGACACTTGATGATGCTCTGCCAAACATCGGCCAGTCCTTGAAAGATGTGTTAATGATGGGTTGCCGATGAGGAGCGATGTGGGGCATCAGCGGTGACATCGCTGATTTTTAACTACAACTTATTTTCTACCTATGGCCCCACCGATTCGCCAAATGGCGTCAGTCACCGTCCGATTACTATAAGTGTCCAGCCTGCAACCACACCATTTTTAGCAAAACACCTCATCAGTTTCTCATCGTATACCCCATCAGCATATAAATCATTTCTCGAGATTGTTTGATTGTTTTCCAAAAGTCCTGAAAAACGTAATCTACTATTTTTAATGTATAAAGACTTAAGTTGGTAATCCGCGGTAGTCCGTGTTGTGAGCAATTACGTCAAATCGTTCCCATCGGCCTTGTGGTCATTAATTATCTGCCACTATATCCAGCGATGGGAAATACGATGGACAACAAATGCATTTTTAAAAATAAAAACTGCTGCCGGCCAGACTTTCAAAGGCCCAACGACGGATGCATTACTAATCATAAAACGATGTCCCAGAGTAATCATCGTTCATACATAAGTAAATATTATATTCGTACGTCACTAACTATGATCCAAAGTTTGATTGAACATCGACCGATGATCGGCCGATGTATGTTGCCCACTACTCACCCCTCGATGTCCTCAGATTCAACAGACACTTGACGATGTTCGTCATACACTAGTCAATCCTTGAGAAATGTGGTAATGATGGGTTGCCGATGAGAAGCGATGATGGGCATCGGTGGAGACATAGCTGATTTTTATTAACTTCAACTAATTTTCTACCGATGACCCCCACCGATTCGCCAAAGGCCTCAATCAATGTCTGATTCATATAGCTGTTCGGCCGTTAATCACGCCATTTTTATCAGAAAACGCATCAGTTTCCCATCGTATAACCCATCGCTTGATAATGTGACTGATACAAATACTTATCAAATAGCGCTATATGGCTCTTTGATTCAGTTCATAGTCTATAAAAATACATATAACAGCATATACAATAATATCATATCTATGCTTATAAATATTGAAGTTACACTAAATTTTTACTTTGTTAAAATTAATAAATGTTGCTCAATTTTTGGTAGGAAAAATATCACCTGTTTTCATCTCTGATATAATATCATGCATGCTTGATCATCCTTTTTCGTGAAGACACATCCTAGAAATCACTGTAGTTGTTCTTTAGTGAAAGGAGAGAAGGACCTTTAGATGAAAAAAAAATCATTTATTTTTTATGTTTTATATACATGTATTTCTAATTTGGTATGTCTCAGTTAAAGCAATAGTTTTCTAGTCTTATTTTAAAGATATTTAATGAAACTTACTATGCATCACAGTGTCTAAGTAAAGTTCTGATTCTCCATGTTTCTTGGCCAATTACTCTGTCCAAAATGGCAACTTTTTAGCACAGAATGAATAGTGTTTAGACTTTGATAAAAGCAAGTTTCCTCTGTCACATTGCATATAAAAAGTTGACGTTTCCTACTTTCTAAGCAAATTTAAGCAAAAATTCAAAAGATAATTTCATTCAATATTAGAAAGTTTATACGTTGAAATGCAAGTTCATAATTTTAATTATTAAAAAAATATTATGAAAGAGTGAAGCTGAACACAATATTGCACAGGCTATAGTAAAACTATACATAAGCAGGAGGTAAAAATGCTTCATGTTTAAATTCCTCAAGTACGAGAGAAACAAAATATGATGTCACGCATCTGCGAAATCAGTGAAATAAGACATACCTACAACAAACCTCCGTCATCAACCATGTAAAAACATTGAGCTCTCTATTTCACAAAATACTCCATATAACACAATTAGCCAATGTGTTTGGATTAAGAAGACTTTTGTAAGTTTATAGTTTTATTAAAAAGTCACAGCAAAGGTATCAAACAAACAATGGTACATCAAAACATAAAGATCTCGGAGCCAAGATGGTGAAAGCTCACATAGTCATTATGTCACATAGGTCTCAGAGCTAAGTTCGTAAAAGCTCTGATGGTCCGTCTCGGAGCTAAGATGGTAAAAGCTATTGATACTCAGTGCGCGCATCTTTTGTACATGAAGCTGCATCATAGGTTTCACATATTTGGTAATAGCAATTAGTAAGTTAAGAGTGTCACTTCATTAATATTAACATTGTCCGCCCCTCACTGAAGCGCTGTCTCCTATCTCCTTATAGGATACGGCAATGTCCTCTGTTTACATTAACATTATGCATCTTGCACATTCTTCAGTTAATTAGATGGCTGCAGCTCTGCACAAAGTGTGATTGGAAGTGTCAATGCTCGAGAACAACACATCGTAAAAACTAATTGTCCGTCAAATGAAGACGTTCTGTTATTGTATTCTATCTCCCAGAGTTTGTGAACAAGTTCGTAATTAAGATATTATTGTCCGTCGCACTACACACTGATAGTATCAATTATAATTCATAACACAACATTTAAACATAGACAAATGTACTGTACAAATTAATATATGAATTAAACTTATAATTTATACGGTCATTGTGTTACACTGGGTGAAAAGTCCAGTTTCCGCAAAACTGAAACTATATGGCAAACCTTGCTGAAACTTGGCGTTGAAGTTTCCTGTATGGTTTCCGCAATGCGGAAACTATATAATAGTTTCAGCAAGTTTCTGTAGGGTTTCCGTATGCTGAAACTATTAGGTTTGTTTCCAAATAGTTTCCGCAAAACGGAAACCAATGTAAAATTTAATGAAATGTCAATTTAACGATACTTTTTAGTTTCAGTAGGTTTCAGTTTCCGGAAACTATTGATTTCGATTCCATATGGTTTCCGCATGCTGAAACCGAACTGAAACTTTTTCTATTTTTTTTTTCAAATGGGTAAAAAAATCAATTCAAATGATTTTTTTTACTATTGATTTCAATTCCATATGGTTTCCGCATGCTGAAACCGAACTGAATTTTTTTCTATTATTTTTTTTTCAAAAGGGTTGAAAAATCAACTCATATTATCTTTACTATTGATTTTGATTCTGTATGGTTTTCGCATGCTGAAACCGAACTGAAACTGTTTTTTATTATATTTTTTTCAAAAGAGTAGAAAAATCAACCCATATCATATTTTTATTTACTTATACATTTTAAAAAATGGTTTTATTTTTAAATATATCTACTAGTTCATATTCAGATTTTGAGATGTGCTCTGTGTAAACTGACACATACCGACATTGATATCAATGAT